>NC_056731.1:1252322738-1252347379 GCF_019279795.1 Protopterus annectens
CCTGAAAAAAAATTTGGAAAGTTGTGTGAGTGAGTGTAGTTAGTTAATTTATATTTGACTTTTCACAAGGCATATATTAAATGTAAAAATGTAAGCAGTCAAAAACTATATATAGCTTTTCAGAATGGTATCACCAGCAACATGATTAGCAAATCTCCTTTGCAATGAAACTCACATGCAAAAAATGTAACTATTCAATATAAAATGTGTTATATACGTTTACAATTTATACCTTTGTTAGTTTTTATTTAGTTATGTTCATGAGCTGTGAGCTTATCAGTCACATTACCTGTTCATGTCATAGTATGCCACATATGGTGCTGCAATTCTCACTTTCAGTAAAGTCCAAGAATAAGCAATCGCAATGCATATAGAAAGATAAAAGCAATATGAATTATGAAAATGCATATGAGCAAGTTATGAAACAAACTAAACACAACAGTTATTATGAAAACAATTAATAACCTGACTAGAGAACAAGAAACTGCACATTGAGAAAATAATGTAAACGACAAAGAAAAAAAAATCTGAATTTATGTGATGATTTTACCAAACAGAAAGCGCTTTGCTCATATGAGCCTTTTGCACTAAATGAAAGATTTTCCACAGTGTCCATGTTAAAAACAAAATCAACTTGCTGAATTAATTCAGAATGCTTGATTAATAATTTTAAAGTTTGTCATTAGTTTGTGCTTTTTTAAAGTATTGCATTTTGTACTGTTTTATTTTGCACTCTGAAGAAATGGTACTGTATTACATATATGTGGGCTTATATTAATAACTATTGGGATTGCTACCTTTTAAGAGCAACTGCAGTTCACATTTTCATTTCTAATGCTATTTTCTAAATTTACCTTTTTACTGATCCAAAGGAATGCAAGGCTTATTGGTTTATATTTGCTAAGATCAATTGGGGGGAGGTGCGCTTATGTAGGAAGATGACCACAGCTATCCGTCATGCCTCTGGCATATAACCAGATGAAGAGCTGTAGTTGAACAATTATAGGAGTGTGCTAGTGAGACAGTTTTTCACACTGACAAGAAAGAACCCCAGTAAATTTTTAGGTCTCACTGAGTTAGTGTAGTTTGTCTCCAAGAGTGCCTTTAGTACTAGTGAGGTAATCTTTGGGGGCTGATGTACAAGAAATGATGCTAGTGGTGGATGGGGGAGTGGGAAATAAATGTGTCTGCTAATAGATTAGCTTTGTCCTTAGTTGCTAAATGGGTATTAATGTTATTATATCACCTAAGCAATGCTCAAAATTGGTTCTAAGGTTTCGGTCATTGCTGACTTATAACTATCCTTGCTAGATGTATCATTGTTCAGTTCATAATTAACTTTGGTGCAACTAAGTTTATATCCATGTTCTTTGTTTAGTTTCCTGAAGAAATATTTGAAAGATGAAGTTTTACTAATTATTGCAAACAATAAGTATTTTTTTTAATTTTGCTATATATTCTGTTTATAGTTAGGTTCTGCCATAGTGGGCTGTCCCTAAACTTGGCACCATATGTGTGTTAGACAAAGTTCAATATATTGATGCAGATATTCAGCTGAGAAGCAAAACTCTCTGCAAATGTAAAAGTGTTCACTAGTGGGTCTTCAGGGGAAGAGAGAAGCTCTTGCACTATTACAGGTCATCATTTAGCAGCAGTACATTAGCATTGCAGACATCTATAAAGATAGCAGGGATTATAAACATTTTACATTGGGTCCTAATGATGACCACTGAGTAAGACTGAAAAATAAAGACATGGAGCATATAGGTGCTATGTTTGTAACAACCAAGTCATGCACATTTGATACCCTAGTAGATGGGTGGACTATTTGGTCTAGAGAGTTAGAATTGATGAAATCTAGGAAGCATCATATGTGTGTTTGTTGATAGTAATGTAGGCATTCAAATTTTGTGACAGATAGTTGAAATTCCCAAAGAATAAGAATGTTTAGTTCAATTTATAGGGATCTGAGCTAGTTTAGATATGCCTTGTGGGTAGTGGGTGTCAGAGAATGGGAGTTCTGTAGTTTGATAGCATAGCACAAGATATTGCAGTGATAGTTTCTGGGACATGCAAGAGTTCACCATCATTATCTTGCCATTTATATCTAGAAGTGATGGACCGGAGGAGAAATATGGCTAAATCGCCAGCAGTAGCAATGACACCCTACATATCAGATCTGAGGGGGTGGTAGGTATTGAACCCTTGTAGGGAGGATGTATGTTATCAATGCACTGGAGCCATGTTTCATTGATGATGATGATGCAAATTTCAATATTTTCTAAGTTCAGGAAGGTTTCTAATGAGAGAGATTTATTTTTTTAATTGAAATAGTTTGTATTATATTTTCAGTAAAATAAACTACTTAAGCATTCTATATCACCTAATTTACTGAACAAACATTCTAACAAAAAATGAAAAATTACATTATACATTCTTTGTCAATACAACAGCATATGGGCAGTTTTAGACAAATGAAACACCACCCTTCATATTAGTCAAGTCATGGGCAAAATCCTTTTTCTATGAAAAAGGTATTTTGCTAACAATACTGAACTTGTAATGTTTGATTATTCTCTTTAGTAAAATCAAATGTCATAATGAATCCCCCTGACATGCCTTCTAATATTAGTGTTCTATTCTTTTGTTAGCAGTATGTTTTAACTACAGAAGGCAGGACCAGGAGTTTTTGCTTTTCCTGTTTTATCCATCCCATTGTACTACCAACCAATATCAAATGCTAATAACTTCTAGGACCAGGGTCAAGCTTCAAAAAATATGTTACAATATTTCTTGGAATTACCTCCATCTACTCTGAGTCTAGGTCATGTCCAAAACATATAGGTCATTGCTGCTTGCTGTGCCTCTCATCACTAGCAGTTATTATAATAATAAAATAATAATTATTATTATTATTATTGGATCTCCACCATTTGTTCCAGGATAGCCATTTCTTCCCTTGCCTTTTTCCTCCATCTTTTTCCTTTTTTCTATACTTTCTTATTTGCTGCAAGGTGCCTGCACCTTCCCCCTGTCCTTCATTACCAAATTCTAAAATGGATATTTTATAATGATTTATATATATATATATATATATATATATATATATATATATATATATATATATATAAAACCCATTGTTTGGCTGGAATTGCTTAGAGCTTCTGTAACTGTTGGAAGGAATAAAAATCACCCTTGTGCACCCCTCTTTCACCCCATTGTTATCTGAAAGGTGTTTCCATATTATAATGCCAGTTTCCCTCACATCTCAGTCTCTCATTAATTATCTTCAGCTCCTGCTCATCATCCAAAGTCAGCCAATGTTTTTCCAAACTCCACCTTGTATCCCCCCACCCCCATGCCACTGCCTTCTACCATTCTTTTAGTCAATCTTTCCACAGCTTCCTGTCATATTTTGCAACATTTTCCTATATTTCACATTTGTCTTTGTTTGGCAGTGTAAACCTTGACTCAAGATGATTGTCACTGCTGAAGTGACACCCTGACCTCATGTGCAAAATGAGAAAAGGGGTTTAGGATGGATGGATGGATCCACCTTTAGTCTGAGCCGCTGTACAATAATATGTTCTAGGGTTTGTTTCTGAATGTGTGGAAGGTCCCAGCCTCCCTTCTTTATGGCATTAACCTCTGTTTATGTAACCCATTTTCTCTTCCATTTATTACTTGCCTCCCAAGCAAAATGTGTGTATCTTATACTTATAGTTGGGGTGAAATAACATAACTGAGATAGTCATCACTAAGTTAAAACATGAAGTAAAATAATTATGTTGACAGTATTTATTCTCCCTGTCAAGGCATTTAACCCTCATCTCCCTGTTTGCTGTTGCTGTGAAATATGTGCTTGCACCCTCTTAAGTGTATTCTCTACTGTAAGTTCTATGGTTTGATATACTCCTAAACCTAAAGATATGGCTTTCTCTCCTTTTAGATCTGTCTATCTCATCTCAATTTCATCTCGTTCTTTTTGTTCAACATATTGTATCAAATATTACTAATGCATTACTCTTCTCTATCTTTATGATCAGCAAATTAACATTGTTCTACAAATTATTCAAAGCTTGTCTTTCAGCTAATGAAAAATTGTAAAACCGATCATTACATTGGGACATTTTACATTCAAACTGTGAAGGTTTTTGAGACAAATTTTAGTTGCTATTTTATCTTAACAATTATCTGGAATTTGAGTCATATTTTTTCAAACAGGTAAGCGGAGTAACAATGGGGCCAGCTATGGATTATTAGCTATGCAAACATGGTTATGATAGGATGGGAACATGATTTTGTGTTTAGTTCTAAGTTTAGGAAGTACATAACTTTGTATAAGCATTTTATTAATGATACCTTTGTTGTTTGGAAACCAGGTCAATTGCTTTTATTGAAGTTTATTAATTATTTTAGAAACAAGGGTGAATATCTGTCCTTTATGTTTGTTCGTGATTTGAAATATGTTAATTTTTTTTCAGATTTGAATGTGTATAAAATGCAAGGGTCCTTGTCAATAGAAATGTATAAAAAGGAGGTACAGAGTAATTCATACCTCAATTTTAGGAGTATGCATCATCCTAGTTTCAATTGTAATATCGTTAAAGGACAATTTATTAGAGCTAGAAGGTTGACAGATGATGACATGTTATTCAAAACTAAATGTATTTCTTTGCATAATAAATTCATACACAGTGGTTATCCTTGAGAGTTAGTTGATGAAGCCCTAGAATAAGTAAAAAGTGGCAGATTGTCAATGGTCAGACCTTTTAGGTATAATATTTCAAATAAAGCAGACTCAAGTGTTAATTTGACATATATTAAGACAGATTGTAGTTTGTCCTTAGTATTTTAAATTTTAGTTGTTGAAAATAACATGAAAAAATTGCAGTGAATAACTGAAAATGTATTATTTTTCCAAACACTTTTATTGAATCATCAATTGTGACAGTCAAATTTACATTCATATAAAAATAATCAAACTATATTAACATAAGAAACATTATACTTTGCATATATTGCTATATATCATATAACGTAAGCAATATTACATAAATTATTCAGTTCCTGCCTTTTTTTAAAAAAGAAACATCTTTATTAAACCATCACTTACTACATGGGCAATCATACATTTATATAAATGAAAACAAACAACACTGACACAATCCTAGACGCAAGCATTTTACATCACAAACCATACTGATGCACTCCCAGTTGCAAGCATTATACATCACTTATAATCTACTCAATCTTTCTCACTCAAACAGCTCATTTAAGTTCTGCTGCCTTTAAGACCTCATTCCTCCCTTGTATGTATTGTTCCCACAATTCTCATTTTTTTTCTCTGTAGTTTGCTCCTACCATTTTCTAAAGATCTCATTTCCAGTTCTTTTATCTCTATTGCTATATTTACTACATCCAGTATAGCTGATTTAGATTCTGATTTCCATTTTCTAGTAATTTCTTTTTTGGCAGCCACCATCAGGTGAAATGCCATTATTTGTTAGGAAAGAGAGTTAGTTTCAGGAATGACTGAGGATCTAGTTTATGGTTCAAACAATGAAATCAAAGGGGATGTTTAAAAGCCAGGTTGGTAGTTATTGTAGGTATTTAGAAGAAGGTAAAACAGTATATATTAGAGACAAAGGAAAAGATGCACTGAGTATATTTACTTGTCAATCTATGTTTGTAGTATATATTGCAATATGTTATATTGCAGTTTGCTCTATATGGGTAGAAGATCTAGAGAATTGTAAAAAAAAAAACACAAAATACTCAGAAATATGATTGGATCAGCCCCTGAAAATTCCAAAATTGTAGTGAAGAGAGAGCCCAGTCAGCACAGCAGAATATAACACAGTCACTTTATTAAAACAACAAACAAAATAAAAACTAGAAGATAAGCACTTCCACACACATCAAAGGCACTTCATCAGATCTACTGGTTAACTAACTAAGCAGCATTTAAATACACTGTAGCAGATTTCAATGAGGTAGGCCCCTTGATCTCAGAACAGGTTTTAAAGGTACAGTGCCATTTAAACCTCTGTAGAGATCTGCTTGTAACTGTAAAATCTATTTGGTTTCTATGCACTCAGTTCTTGTTCTGATGTCACCACCTCTAATGTTGGGTGTAACTAACTCTATCACTTTGAAGTCAAAAAATGAGAGGAATAATTTGCTAAGAGATGCTTATCAATAACATTCCTGGTATCTTTTTTCAGAATATCATTGTTATGTTCATGTATCCTGTCTTTTAAAGCCCTGTTAATCTTCCCTGCATAGTAGAAGCCACATACTTTACAAGTAGCAAGGTAAACAAGATCTGTACTCTTGCAGCCTGCATAAAAGTTAAACTAATAAATATGACCAGTTGAAACATTGTCATAATTGCTAATACTATTAATAAATTTACACGTGTTACAAGACCTACAGGGAAAAGTCTCTTTCCTCTCTGAAGTTACACGTCCTTTACTGCTAAGAGGTTTGTAACATAATAGCTTTTTCAGATACTTATCACCAAGAAGTCCCATCAACTTCTCATCAGTTGTGAGGATGTGCCAGTTTCTTTTAACCACATCACAGACTAAATTGACATTGTTTGAGTAAGTCAAGCAAAGTCTGACTTTGTTATTCACACTCAATGTAGAATGCATGACTTCCCTCCTAGAAGAGAAATAGAGTGTGGTAGAATCTCCCCTATGGCTAAATACTTCAATCTCTGCAGTATCTATCCCTTTCTTGGAGTAACCTCTTAAAAGAAATTCTTCTTTCTGCATTGCAAAAGATTCTAACATAACACTCTCATCCTTATTCAATCTGGCAAAGCTGTAAAACTGACTCTTCAACATACTCTTATGTCATGAAGAAGGGTCAGCGAGCTTGTCCAAATAAAAATGATGTCATCCAGCCAACTGATGCTAACACTTTGATTCACATGTGCAGACTGTTCTACAAGAACTGCTCACAGAGGGTACTATAAGTAAGGAGCTCTATGAATAACTTTTGATTGAGTTTCCTACCATACAATTGTATATGGCTTTCCCAAGGTACATACATCTCTCAATGACTCACCCATGAGACCTATTGTGTCTGGTTGAGGGTGGGTCACTGAGCCACTATCCATCTTTGTTGGAAAGAAGTTACATCTTGTGGTTGACAATACCGGCAGCGTCTTAAGGGATACTAGATTTTTTAACTATGTTATTTGAATAGTCTGATGGTGTTGTGGGAGCAGTTTGCACTCTTGTCACCATGGATGTTACGTCACTGTTCACAGTGATTCCTAACTGTTTTCTCTACTAGGAGTGAAGTTGTGCATTCAAGAACAGCCAATCTTTGTAAAAGCTATGTAGGGAAAACTAAGAGGGCATTAAAAGACAGGATATGTGAACATAACAATGATATTCTGAAAAAAAGACACCAGGAATGCTTTAGCTAAGCATGTTTTAGTAAATGATTCCACTCATTTTTTTGTCTTCTCGGTGTTATAGTTAGTCACACCCAACATTAGAGGTGGTGACATTGGAAAAAGAGCTGAGTGCATAGAAAACAAATGTATTTTAGAACAAGTAATATTTGATGCCTGGAGGCGTCAGTAGGAGTTACAAGCAGATTGCTACAGAGGTTTAAATGGCAGTGTACATTTAAACCTGTTCTGAGAGCAAGGGGCCTACCTCGCTGAAGACTTCTACAGTGTATTTAAATGCTGCTTGGTTAGCTCATTACATCAAGTGATGCCTCCAGGTGCATCTGCAGTTAACGCCTACTGACACCTCCAGGCATCAAATATTACTTGTTCATATTTGCATCAATAATTCCAAAATCATGCTATGTACAAGATTTGAAAAGATTGCATCTTAAAGCTTACACAATGGCAAACTAAACTGCATTAATATTTGACCTCTGTCTGGTACAAAGAGATATTAACTGTTGTTTTCATGATATTAATTTATATAGCTATAATGTTCACATTTTTCTAAATATCTCAACAATCAAGTAACACAGACAGAACTCCTTAACCTCATATAAAAGCTCTCAGCTAGATGAATAAAATGTTGCTGACAGTATGTATGTAACTTGAGTGGTTGCTAAGATATTGTAAGTTGTTTACAAAATATTACAAACATATTAATTACTGTGTTTACTATGACTTATAAAATTCAATTTAAGACCTAGAACCTAAAGAATACTACCACTATAAAAATAGTTAGTGCTGAAGGGTTTGTCGTGTATACTACTTTCATAACTCCTATGGTTCCAGAGATATGAACATTTGTTTGAAATGTGAGGATGTAATTTGATTCCATCAAAAGGCTCTGCCCATTGGAAGTTAAAGTGCAAACTTCCTGAGCTCCATTGGAGTGAATGATAGTAGATCTGATGAAGCACCTGTGATGGGTATGAAAGTGGTTATCTTTTAGTTTTTATTTTGTTTGTTGTTTTAATAAAGTGACTGTGTTGTATTCTGCTGTGCTGACCAGGCTCTTTCTTCACCACAATCTAGAGAATTGTCTCATATAATATATGAACATCTGTATGCTGTCAAAACAGTTGATGTGATCAATGCTTTGGCTAAGCATGTTAAAAAATGATTGCATTTTAAGAATTAATGTTTGCCTTTTCACTCATTTATTATGTTAACAATACAAATTCAATGAAAGCTCTAAGAGTATGAAGCTTTTTTCTAAATATAAAAACATTCTCAGATATTTACAATAGTAATCTACTGGTTACAAGTCTGGAGTGAATTTAACTGTTTGGAAAAAATGCATATGTCTTATTTGGTGACTGCTGAAATTAAAGTGGAAGTATGCTCATACACTGTAAAATAATGCAGAATGTTCTCTTGATATGATTGAGTTTTACATGTGTGTCTGCTATGGTTAATAGATTGGTTAAGCTTAACATGCTATAACTAAAATATAGTGTATGTAACAATGTAAACACCTGTTAAGTTATATAGCTTTGAGAGTTTTATAATAATTTTTACTGTTAGCTCATTCAAATATATGAAAAGAAGCTTTACGCAGTCAGACATTCCTAGTAAACAAAGGCAAATAACTAAGTAAATAAATAAATGCATGCATATACACCTACATAAATGCATATATACATACATACATACACAAATACATAAATATTATAAAGTTAGTGTTTCCCCTAACGTGTCTATATAATGGAATGCTATTGTTTCATCTCATATATGAAAACAATTATGGTAAGTGGAGAAGTGAACCTGTATAAGGAGTATAAATTTTCTCTTTTGCAACTTTCTATTCTCCAATGTGTATCTCCAAATAATCCACCTATTTTTCTTGCTGATGTTGACTTCTTCAGTAGGAACTCAAAACAAGTTGCTGAACAGAATTTACACTCTCAGTTTGCTGCCCCTTGCCTTCTGGTATGTACTTCTTCACTAAAGACCCTACTTCTTAACTTGTGTGTGTTCTTGACTTTCCATTTTGTCTTCTGTAGTAACACAATCAGCACATATTCTTTCTTTCTTCATTGTCTAAGGATACATTTCCTTCTAAATGAGTGGAAACACCCCATGCTTTCCATGAAATAATCTCATATGTGGCATTCCACTTTCCAATTTCTTCTGTTTCACTGATGTCATATCCTCTCTTTGCTGCCCACCACTAGCATGTTCTAATGTTCTTTCCTCCTTTACAGAATTCCTTTCCTCATTTCATTGACCTGGGCTGGGGATAAGGGTACTTTGCATGTAATGCTATATGCCTATATGCATCTAAGATAGAGTTCTATGGCTAGAAAGCAGAAGATGGGTCCTAAAAAAGTCATTTTAACACCACCACTAAATTCTGCCCATGTGGTCTGGCCCATAAACCAGTGGGAAGTTCTCTAAACAAACCAGGCCCTAACTAAAGTTATTAACCCGACATACAGCTTTAAGCCATAAACACTGATAACAGCATATATTACCAATTGGTCCCTGAACTGTGAAGTGTAACTCAGTGGGGGAAATGTCCTGTATTTGCTCAAGTATCTTCAATGCTCCTAGGATGCTCTTCATTGTTGCAACACTTGATAATCAAAAATGCTCAAAACAAAAGAGGAAAAGCACAGGCATTTGGTCCTCTATGCTAGTACCTGAATCATATGTGTTATTATGTGGTTCAACTGCAAAACATGTAGTTGCATTTGTCCCACAGTAAAAGAAAACTGTCAAACGTTTTCATTACATATATAGAAGCTAATGTGAGCTTTTCATCAAAATCATGGACAATTGTGCTGATAATGTTAGTATAACATAACTGCATTTATCTGATGCCACACTATACAGTGCCTTCATCCTAATATCACATCCCCCAATGTAGCAGAGAAAAATAAAAAGGAGACTTTAAACTTGGATTGATTCTCTTGCTTAACTCAAAACACTGTTAGTTGTTAAAATGTTTTTTTTTTTGTTATTATTGTTCAGTACAATCTATTAGTTTGATTAATGTACGCTCTTTTAATGTCCATGCACTTTCCTTCTTCCTTTGTCAGTTTGAAATGACAGTCGCTCTGGACTTGAATACATCTGATCTTTGTAGAGAATAACTGCAATGATCTCTCCCTGTCCAGCAATACTCATCCTCTGAATCTAAGTCCCTATTGGTTTTGCACTCCATTTCCATAAACAAGCATTCCTGGTTTGATTATGTCTGTCACTAGTCACTACTTCTGCAAACAGTTTCCTGAATTTGTTCAGCCTGTCAATCATTTTGGGCTCTTGGTTATCTTTTTTTGACCCCACCCTCTTGCACTGTTTTTTTCTCTCTGCACTGCTTTGTCTGACTTCATGTAGCCACCTAGACCTGGAGTTCTAATCACCCAGATGTTGTCAGATGCAGCATGTTGCTCTCCTAACTTTCTTGTAAACTTTCTGTTGATATCCAGTGACTTCCCTCTCCAAATTCTTTGTAGGTTATGCTGTTTCTCCAGACCATCCCAAGAGCACTTCACTGCACCTCCTTAATATGTTTTTGACTTTGCAAAAACTGTCAGCCTTCTTTTCTCTCTAACTCACCATACACTGCCCTTTCTAGACACTGCCAAACTGCCTGGGTATGGGACAGAAACAATGCACTAAAACTGGTTTGTTATAGGCTCAGTTTCCTTTCTTTGTCTATGTATTTTAGGAGAGAAGTCTTTCACGAATTTTAATGGATAAGCCTACCAAAGGACACTACTCTGTTGTCAACTGGCTTGTATTATCCACTCTTTTTTTGTAAGACATTCAGACACCACTAAAACATGGCATGGGGACAGCTGCATTAGCTGTCATGTTCCATACTCTGTGAATTCTAGCAATTCTAAGTCAGGTTCTGTGAAAGAGCCATAGCAGGCTCATCTAGTGCCTCTTAGCTCAAATAAAGAGCTAAAAAAAGACTTCTGCCATGACAGTAGGAAGCCGGTTTGTACACTGACTTCCTAATGGTGAAATCCAGCCACCCATAGCTCTGTGAGTGAAGAGCAAAATGAAAAAAAAAAAAGACATTTCTGCCATGACTATAGGAAGCGGATTGGTTTATCAGCTTTCTTACAGTAAAATCTATACCCCCAGTAAGCAGTTCGAGTATAGAGAAAAAAAAAAAGAATTGTTTCCTGTATTGGCATTTTGGTACTTATGATCGCACCCTTTAACACTTTGCACTTGGGGTAATTGCTCTTATTACAGTACTGTTCTAAGATAATATCATTATTCCACTTGTCTCTGTGTGAGGAAATGTGTTCTGGGAAGCCTATAATTCTAACATTGAGATGCTATGACCAGTTCTTCAGGTCATATATCTTGTTTTCTAAAGCTTGTATTTTCTCATTTAGATTCTTGTCCTCTGCTTTTTCTCGTTGAGCAGTTGTCTGACTGGAACTTCTAATAACCTCATCAATGAAATTCTCAAGCTGCTGTATTTGCTTTTGTATAGCTGCTGCTGCTGTGGTTAGGAAGGCCTCAGTCTCACTGTTAAGCAGAGCGATCTTTTCAGACAGAATTAGCCATTCAAATGCCATTGCATCCCCATACTAAAAAAAATAAATAATGTATTTTCATATATGAAGAGCAGAGAAAAAAATAGGTAGCCATTAACTTTCTGGGCAAACCTTAGACCTCTAGGGAAGGCAGTTTTTATTGTAGGTTCTAGCACTAAACACCACTTCTTTTAACTATCCTGATTTGTTTTGGCAAGGTTTGTTAGATGTAATAGGCTGACATTAACTGAAAAAGGTACTATGGAGTGAAGAAAGTCTTTGCCAATATACAAAACCCCGAGGAGAGGTACAGTCCATCCTTTGGAATGCATTTAGAACTGTAAGGTTTGATAGATGTAACAGGCTGACATTAACTTAAAAAGGTACTGTGGAGTGAAGAAAGTCTTTGTCGATATACAAAACCTCGAAGAGAGGTACAGGCCATCCTTTAGAATGCATTTAGAACTGTTGACCATCTTATTGCAGGCAGAAACATATTTCACAATCCTGTAATAATGCCAAAAACTCAGCCAACTGTTACAGACAATTGTCTTTTGTTTATACTGTGGCACCATTCTCAGTGAAGATGGATGCTGCTCAAGACAAGTTACAGGATGGACTTGGATGCATACTCAGAGAGAGCTGCACCATGTCTCTCTTCATATAATTCAGCGATGTGTGTCCCAAGCCATTCATATCTACATGAATGATCGTTTATGTGTACACAGAAAGGAGATACTTGAGTGCTCCAGCAACCTGCAGTATCCTGGCACCCGAGAGGCAGAGCACTATTACCTTTACCTTGCTCAGTCTTGTCAGTGTGTCTCACTGTGCAGTCATCTATGACTAGTTTAAAATTACAAGTTTTGACTACAGAGTGCACTGTGACACACCACTGTGCAATGTGCAGCTCAACCAAATGGAATGAAATGACATGCAAAGTAGAGCAGTAAATTAACTCCAGGAAAGCCGCGACTAGGAATCATGGCTGCACTTATTTATATGGCTAGCATAAAAAGGTACCCAGAACATCAGCAGATTTACCTTGTCTTACAGTACAGACCAATGTTAAGTGTTCTAAGTATGCAAAAAAATGTAGGCACACTAAACAGTAAAATTCAGCAAAAATTCAGCAATACAGCAGCTTTTAGATGAAAAAAAAAAAAAAAAAAAAACACTCCCTTCTCATGTTTAATGGATGGGTCTGTGACTATATGCAATTTGTTAGTCACATTTCAGGAACAGCAATAGCAGTGCTATATAGCTTAGAACAGCTCAAAGCAGCCCGGCCAAACTGAGCATTGCTTAACTGAGTGCTTACTCTGCGAGTAATACACTTTGAATAAATGTTTTTTAATATAAGATGCTCTGTAATGCACACTGAACATAAATATTCATTAATGTGGCAATATTTGTGCTAATATTTGCAGATGTGACCATATTACATTTACAGTTATGTAAGGAATCTCCACGGCAATACCCAGATTTGCTCTGAGCTCCTGCACAATGGTACCTGTTATACCGAGCCAACAGATATTGCCAATGTACTGGCCAACAGATTCAATGCCAACTTTACCCCTCTCGCCCCCCCAAAGGACCAATCACAATACCAGTAGACTGCCAGGCACCCAATATTACTGTGGCACAGGTTAAAACAGCACTGTCCAAGGCCAAGAATACAACTTCTATGGGACCTGACAGCATCCCTGGCTGTGTTCTACATGAACTACAGAGTGAACTGGCACCTCATCTGTGTGCTCTGTTCAATCACAGCCTCACCTCATACTTTGTCCATACCGAATGGCACACTGTACAGTCATCCCTCTCCACAAAGGAAGAGTGACTACAGACCCTGGGATCTATCACCCCATTAGCCTGACAAGTCTGATATGCAAAGCTATGGAACACATCATCATGGACCTAATAAACAAGAGTAAAAAGAATCTCCAAACTCTGGATCCCACACAGTTTGGTTTTGTGAAGGGTAGATCATGCCTGCTCAACTTGGTCGACTTCTTCGAGTCAGTCACCTGAGCTGTGGATGAAGGCAAGGTAGTTCATACAGCCTTTGATACCTTTCCTCACTGAGGAATCAAGGAAAAACTCACCAAGCTAGGCATCATCCCCTATATCACTAGGTGGGTTGCAAACTGGCTCACAGATAGAATCCCACAGTGTGAAAGTAGCTGACTCCAAGTCAGACTGCCAACTAGTCATGAGTGGAGTCCCACAGGGTTCGGTCCTGGGTCCTCTCCTGTTTGCTATCTACTTCTCTGAAGTCCAGGCCAACATGAAGGGACTCTGACAAAGTTCACAGACAATTGCAAGTTGGGAGTTATTAACTCCCCAAGTGATGTTGACATCCTACAGAATGCCTCACTGAGACCAATGACTGCTGTCAGAACCATGGCCTTAAGCTTAATGCCAAAAAATGTGTCATCATCCCCTTTGGGAAAAACCCAGTTCCAATGAATTTCCACATTGATGGTAGTCCACTGAACACGGAAAGCGTTATGAGAGATCTGGGAACACAGGTTGACAGCAACCTCTCTTTTGATCATCGCATTGTCACTGTGGTCAGAAAGTCTTTCTATGTGGCACATCTCATTTCTAAGGGTTTTGCATCCAGGAAGAAAGACGTCATTGTCTCCCTCTACTCTTCCCTCATTATCCCAATCATTGAGTACAATGCCCCATCTAGCATGTACCTCACTAGTCACCTGCAACAACTGGAGAGGCCACAAAAGTACCTCTCAAACAGGATCCTAGGCCTTAAATACTTGTCCTATATGGACAGACTCAAAAAACTCCAACTATTCTTGGTCTTCTATCGCCTACTTAGAGGTGATCTCTGGTTGACTTACAAAGCCATGTCTGACCCAGCTCTGTTAGCAATGCTACATCTCACGAAATCTGAATCCCTCCGCACCACACACTCCAGAGACCTCAACCTCATTACCACAATCAACAGAACATACTGGAGGGACATGTTCATAACCCAGACTGCCCATGCTATGGAATAGAATTCCCATACATGTCAAGCAGAGCACCTCACTCACCCTCTTCAAGAGAAACCTTGATGAGTGGATGGGAAATAGAAAATTCACCCAGGGATAACTCCAGTGGCTCTAATTGACAGAGGCAGTGGGAACTAAGTTGCGTGGCATGATGCCAGTGAAATCTTATGGCTAAGCTTGTAAAGGCCCCAGGGCCATTAGCCTAGTACACACCTATGACCCTATGAACAAGCATGCATGTTTTAGCCATTTGTGTGTTTCGGCTTATGTAATGTTCATGATTTTTAGCTTATTATGACCCTTTAGCTAAACAACTGCTCTAGACTGCAGTCTTTGTAAATGTCTGAAATGCATGTGTTTATTTTTGAATACATACACAGTATTGATGTTCACACATTTATGATGTACTACTATCCCTGTAATGCACATGAATGTATGGCATATCTTTACATTGATTGTTGAAATATGCTTAGTGCCCGGTTGCATGTGTTTCTATCAATTTCAGATGCACGTCTCCTGGTGCATAGGTCAGCTGACAGCACTGATGAAAATAATTTCTGTAGTTTAATTACTGACTTTCTCTAGCTCTGAAAATTTGTAGAGACGTGCTTTCAGTGACACCCCTGTAGAGACATAAATGATTTACTAACAGAAACATAAGAATCAAATCTCCATGTCCTGAATGCCAAAAATAACAAATTAAACGAATAAAAAGAGACTCAAACAAAAATAAAGTGAATTCTGAAAAGTCACTTCTATACCTTAAAACTTTTTTGCTGGATAATTTCTCCTCTGGAACACATTCTGATGTGTTATTTGTAGTGAGGAGACTATTCTGAGATTCCAGTACTTAAGACATTATCAATCCCTCCATATCCACAATTGTCATTTTGCAGTATTGAGGACAACAATTATGGTACTTCAAATTGCAGCAGGCACTCCTCATGAAATGATGGGTACAGAAACAATTGATACATATATTATAACTTTTTATAACTTAAAGCAAGGATCATTAAGCTAATGCCATAACACGCTGTTATGGGATAGAAGCTGTGCTATCTCTTGACAATGATATATTTCATGCCAAACATTATAAATTAATTTAAACAATGAGTATTGCATGTGTATATGAACTAGTATGACAAACATACCCTAATGAGTATTGCATGTGTACATGAACTAGTATGACAAACATACCCTTATCTCAGACAATCCTTTTCTGCATGCAATGTATGTTCTTTTTCATGCCAGCCAAATGTTGAGAGGTCTCATTTGCTAAATGTTTAATTTTCTAATCCCTGTTTGTAGACTTTTCACTCTACTAATGCAACTGTGATGTTTACTAATTATAAAATACAGTAAAATTATAAAAATAAAGTAGATATGAATAAATCTCTGACTATGAACCAGGTGGTAAATGTTTGATTATTGGCTCAGGTACCTGTTGGAACTGGCAGGGAGAGAAGAATGTGGAACTTTTGCTTTTTTCAACTCTCTAAGAGAAGAGGTATGGAATGGGTGTGCTTTTTCTGAGACTGTGATAGAGTCTGCAGTCTCAGAGATGATTGCCAGGTCAAGTATGTGACTGTTACAAGGGGACTGTCCTGCTGTAAGGCCAGGCAGGATAAATGTTAGACATCATACCTCATTGTATGTAAGACTTACATATGTAACCCCAGCATACAGGGAATAGGGCTGTAACACTTTGATACAAACCCTTCATCTGCAGTGGTTATAGTGGCTCACAAGACTCACAAAATTCTCATAGCAATCCCATTCCTTCAGGCTAACTATGGTGAGTAGGTGACACCTATTATGGGCTTACCAGTGGATGCTGCATAAAGATGACAGTATGTGATGCCATGGGGGATGTATGGAAATGCCATGCCATAAGAATACTGTCTTTAAGTTAAGAACAGCTGAGATTTGATTTATAAAGTTTTTTTTCTCAAACAATTTTTTTTAACAATTTATTTATTTATTTATTTATTTATTTATTTGCAGTTAGTTTACCAGGATAGTCCATTGGGCCAAAAGAACCCATTTTCAATGGAGTCCTGGGGAGAAAAGCTCCAATACAGACGAAAGTAGGTACATACAAAAAACTACAATAGTACTTATACAGAGTAAGAGATAAAACATTTAACACATTTAAGCTCAAAAATTCAAGAAGCATTCAAAACAATATAATCTGATGAGGATTAAATGTCAGATGAATAAGTTAAAAACAGTAATGTTATATGCATTCAAAGAAGTTGTTCAGAAGAAAACATAAAATTACATTGCAGAGTAGGTATTCTGAGGGAACATAAGCTTGGTTAGGAAGAGTTATGTATCATATATGTGAAGGAGAATGGGATAACATAGAATTATGAGGGGAGGGAGCAAGAACAATCCCATTGGGATCTTAGATATGTATGAAGAGATTTTTTGAACATGTACTGGTTAGTGGTGGTACGAATGGATGGTGGAAGTGCATTCCAGAGATGGGCAAGGTTAAAAGATAGTAAGTGTTTGCCTGGGGGATGAGATGGTTTATGTACTTCTAGTAGGTTTTGATTGTTAGACCTTAAGACTCTATTTGGTAGGTGCATTTTGAAGGCGGAAGACAGGGAGGGACAAAGAGAAGGGCTAAGGATGAGCTTGTGAACGAAAGTCAACTGTATATATGTGAGCTGATTAGGTAATTTGAGCCAGTTTAGTTTTTGGAGAGAGGAACAGTGGTGGGTGGCGGACCTATGGCTGTTGGCGAATTTGGCAATTTTATTATAGCAGGAGGAAAGCTGTTTTTTTAGAGAAGTCTGAAGATTAGTCAATAATGGGGCCCCATAGAGAAGGGAGGGGATGAGAAAAGAGGAAGCGAGTGTGATTTTGGAGGAGCTTGTAAGGTATTGGTTCTGACGTAGAGCATACCTAGTTTTTGATGGGTTTTTTAATATTTAGTTGTAGATGGGAGTTTTAACTAAGCCGATTGTCAATTTGTACACTTAGTAGCTTAGTTTCAGACACTAGTTCAAGGGGTGAGTTATTTAGGCTGGTAATTGAGAAAGAGTTCATGTTGAAGGAAGTGGATTTGGAGTACCATAAGTTTTGTTTTGGAGGCATTGAGTGCTAAGTGATTTATTTTCATCCAATGTTCAGTAATTGAAAAAGCTTCCTGAGTAAGTTTTTGGAGCAGAGAGGAGGAGGTGGCAGAGCAGATGATGGTAGAATCATCTGCATATTGGATGATGTTTGCAAGTGGGATAGATTTGTGATAATCATTGATAAATATATTAAAGAGGAGGGGACCAAGAATAGATCCAGGAATGGGGAAGTGGCCTTTTTCCATATTACAGCTTGGTATCTATTTGATAGATAGCTGGAGAACCAGTTTATGGTAGAGGGAGAGAGGTTAAGTTTTGACAGTTTGGTTAAGAGCAAATTGTGTGAGATGGTGTTGAAGGCTTTGGAGAGGTCAAGTAGTAAGGTGGAGACTATGTGGCCAGAATCACGTGCTGTGTTAACAGTCTCAAGAAAGGACAAAAGGGCTGTCATAGTGCTATGATTTGGCCTGAATCCGTGTTGTGTAGGGGTTAGCAGGTTGTTATCTAAGAGATGTGGCAAAAGTTGAAGGTGGATACACTTTTCCAGAAGTTTAGAAATGGGGGACAGAACAGCAATAGGACGTTACAATTGTTGCCTCCTTTATGCAGGGGGATGATGAAGGCTTGCTTCCACAGTTGGGGTACAATGCATTCGTGGATGGAACGGTTGATTAAAATGCTAATGGGATAGGCAATTGCATCTGCTATGAGGGAAGTAAGAGGGAATGTTGTCAGGGGCATTAGTACATGGCTTCAGTTTCTGAAGGAGTTTCTTTATAGTGGTAGTGGGTATAGGTTTTAATGAGAATAGAGAGGATGGAGAGAGAGAGTTTGAGGAGGGTACAGGTGATGGGGCAGTTTGAGTAGTGGTTAAGGTGGAAGATAGGCAGAGTGAAGTAGAATTGGGGATAGGGTTGTTTGCAGGAGAGGAAGGGGTGTCTTAGATGGTGAGGTGGAGCATGTAAAGGAGGAGGTGGGTTTGTTAATAGAGTCGATAAAAAAGGAGTTGAACTGTATAGCTAAATCCAAGTCTGGGATATTTGGGTCTGGGGTTGGGGTGTGTGGTTTGCTAGGGTTCAGGAGGGTGGAGATCCCCTTCCAGAATCTTTGAGGGTTAGTTTTATTATTGTTTTGGAGCGTGAAGAAGTATTTTTGTTTATCAGAGATTATTAGCTTTTTTACTTTATTTCGAAGGGTTTTGTATGCAATATGTTGTTCTGGGGTCTTATTTCTCAGATAGAGTCCCCAGGCTTTGTCTCTAAGGCGCATAGTTGATAATGTGGTTTTGGTTAGCCAGGGGGCTGAATTTGTTTTTATTCTTTTTGTTCTTAGAGGGGCTTGGGAATCAAGTATTCCTAAGAAGGTGGAGTTAAAGTGGGCAACTGCTTCTTCTAAGGGCAGTGTCTTTAGATTGTTCCATTTAACTGCTTTCAGGGAATCCATGAAGATTGATGGGTTAAAGCTTTTGTCATTGCGGGTAGTGATGTAGTTGTGGGTGCGGTTGGAGATGCAGTAGGCAGATGATCACTAAGAAAAGTAGTGTGGGTGTGACACTAGAATCCAGTCAAGGATGGTGCCACTGGAGGGGTCCTTTGATGGGTGGGTTATGGTGTTGATTAGCTGGGAAAAGTTATATAGATTGATGTTAAGATGGTTAGTTGGAGACTGGATGGAGGTCCAGTTAATATTTACATCTCCTAGGATTATGGTTTCATTGCTAATATTGTCAGAGAGCCAAGAGAGGATATTTTCAAGTGTAGAAATATTGTCCCCTGGGGGGATGTAGAGGGATGCTAGGCATATGTATTTGTGCTTATTAACTTGTAGGAGAGAGAGGAGTATTTCAGCGTTATTAAATGTAGGAATAGGTTTGTCGGTGACTAGCAAGGAAGAGGAGAGAGCAACTCCATTTGGGTCCTGTCATTTCTAATGATTGAATAGGTGGGTGGAGTTATTTCAGAGTCTTTTATAGAGGGCTTTAACCATGTTTCTGAGATAGATAGTATGTCAGGTTTGTTATGCCTGAGCCATGCATGGAGGGTTGGGACTTTATTCACTATACTTTGTGAGTTTAGGGAAGTAAAGAATATAGGCTACTACATGATAGAGCAAAATCTCTAATAGGGAAAGCATCTCTGATCAGTACTGGCTAAAAATTACGATCCCTCATAAAATCCTCCAAGGCCAGCTTCAAGAGAAAAATTGCACAGGACACCAAAGACATTCATAAAGCTTTATTCAGTTATGTTAGAAACCTGGGATGCAACTCCCAGACTTGTTCTGAGTTGATTCTAAATGACAAAAAAATACACTGAACCCACAGACATTGCCAATATCCTGGCAGACAGGTTCAGTGCAAACTTCTCCACCCCCTCCCCCCCAAAAGAGCAAGTATCTATCCCAGCAAAGAGCTGCCTCCCAAACATCTCTGATGCTCAGGTGAAGGCTGCCCTCTCCAAAGCAAAAAACAATGCTTCTATGGGACCAGATGGCATCCCAGGTTGCGTCCTACATGAACTCCAAGAGGAACTAATCCCTCAAATAAAACAGCTATACAATCTCAGCCTCACTACAGGATATGTGCCCACAGAATGGCATACAGCAACAGTGGTCCCACTCCACAAAGGTGGAGCCTCTACGGACCCTGGAAACTATCACCCCATAAGCCTGACTAGCTTAGTCTGCAAGGCTATGGAGAGGATCATCATGGAGCTCATAAACAAAAACATTGGGGACCTACAGACACTAGATATTACCCAGTTTGGCTTTGTCAAGGGCAGATCCTGCCTTTTGAACCTGGTTGACTTTTTCAAAACAGTCACCAGAGCCATAGATGAAGGGAAGGTAGTCCACACAGCCTATCTGGACCTTGCAAAGGCATTTGACACATTACACCACTCGGGCATCATAGATAAGCTATCCAGCTTAAAATATAAACCCCTATGTCACAAGATGGGTAGCAAACTGTCTCAAAGACAGAACCCACAGAGTGAAAGTTGCTGGAGCCATGTCTGACTCGAAACCGGTCACAAGTGGCGTCCCACAGGGTTCTGTCCTGGGACCACTCTTGTTCGGTATATACTTTTCCGAGGTACAGGCAAACATGGGAGGACTATGGCTCACCAAGTTTGCAGATGACTGCAAACTGGGCGCCATAATCAACTCTCCAGCTGACACAAACATCCTTCAAAAAGGTCTCACAGAGACAGATAACTGGTGCCAGCACCATGGTTTAAAGCTAAATGCCAAAAAATGTATAGTCATACCCTTTGGCAAAAACAATGTGCCCACAAATTACCACATAGGCAGAAACCCATTAAGTACAGAGAAAGTTATCAGGGACCTGGGGACCCAAGTTGATAGCAATCTCTCCTTTGAAAACCACATTGCCAAAGTGGATAGAAAGACCTTCTACATAGCCCACCTCATCACAAAGGGTTTCACATCTAGATCAAGAGAGGTAATCGTGCCCCTTTATTCATCCCTCATCAGGCCCATCATAGAATACAATGCCCCTTTTGGGATGTACCTTACCCGACACCTGTAGCAATTAGAAAGACCCCAAAAGTATCTCACCAAGAGGATCAAGGGTCTCAAACAGATGCCATATGCTGCTCGGTTAAAAAAACTCCAGCTCTACTCAGTTGCATACCGCCTACTTCGAGGTGATCTATGCCCGATATACAAAGCTATGTCAAATCCAGAATTAATGGACATGCTCCACCTCAGTAAATCTAAATCCCTTAGAGCCACACGCTCAAGGGACTTGAACCTCAGCACAGAAATAAATAGAACTTGCTGGAGGGACAGGTTCATAACCCAGAGGCTCCCTTCACTCTGGAATAGAATTCCAGTTCATGTGAGGCAGAGCACCTCACTGAATCTCTTCAAGAAGAATCTCGATAGGTGGATGGGGGATCATAGGTTTGTCCTAGGGATTACTCCTGTGTCACTATTAGACAGAGGCATAGTAAACTAAACCTTAAAAAGGGCACAGTGTACTCAAATCAAGGGGTGGCGTAAGCCATACAGAATCGGGCTAGGCTTATAAATGCCCCAGGGCAGATAGCCTAGTATGAACTTATGAACCTAGGAATTGACATGGGACCAAAGGAACAACAATGGCTGGAAAAATTCACACCACTAGAGATGGCAGTATTACTACTGGCCTTGGAACTATTGCAGGAGTGTACTTGATAAGGGCAAGGTGTGGCAGGGCCTGGTGCAAGACATTAGTGCCATGGGCAGACATAACAGGGCAATACTACAGGTGCATTACAATATCACTAATATAGTGCAGGTCAAGCCAAAGTGCAGGAAATTTCCAGAGACAGTTTGCTTGCATGAAATGGACCACTGACCCATGAATGTCTCAAGAAGACAGTAGAATTCTTGGTATCTATGTCTTGTGAGCTGAGGTGGTGGTAAATACCCGTTTGTCTGTTGGGGTTAATTGGCAGCTGTCTCACAGATATGAAAGCTTTACTCATACAAAAACATCACCATATCTATCATCCTTGGACATCAGAGCTGCAACAGTAACAACCTGCACCACATGATGCATATATGACTATAGGCTATGTACATGTTTAGTATGTAATAGTGTGTGAATCTGTGTGTGTGTGTGTGTGTGTGTGTGTGTGTGTGTATTTATATATATATATATATATATATATATATATATATATATATATATATATGTGTGTGTGTGTGTGTGTGTGCGCGCCACATGGTGGTGGGTCTGCTATGCCCTGGTATTGCCACAGTTAGGCTATCTGCTGGCATTCACAAGTTCTAATTGTAGAGAGACTAAAGCAACAGGATGGGACATGCTTGATGTTAGTGGGTCACCAGTGGCTAACAATAAAGGTGTCATGCTTAAGTCACAGTTAAATGACAGAAAGACACTATAATCAATACAAATATTGTAGGGTACCCTTCCAACATGAATAACTAAGATAATGGTAAAACACATACTGGTAGTAACAGTCTCCTGAATTTTTATTCCTAAAGTACCTTTGAAAGACAAAAGCAGTGTTACTGCAACTACCATTATGTCTTTGCACTCTTAGTTTAAGAATATGTCCTCCAGTCTACATATGTACTTTGCTGGACTTCCCAAGAGATATGTTGCATTTGTCTGTTCTCAGAACTTATGTCAACACCATTGGGTATTATGCCTGTCCTATAATCATTACTAGGCAGAGATGTCAGATATTATTCATCGTTGGTGAGACTGGGGCTTGATGGAGGGCCATCCGATGTCACTATGCTTTTCACTGCTGTGTTGCATATTCTGTGAGGACATCATATGATGCTGTTTGCATGCATACAATACTGATGTATCTTGTAGTCCCTTCCACTCATGGCATAGATTCATTGTACACAATATATTTCCCACACAGTCTTAAAGATGCTGTTGGACACCACTGCTTCTAGTTATATATTAACTTGCATGTTGCTGTATTCTTGTAGCAAGATCTCATTCTCAGCTGAACTTATCTACCGTCTTCCATTTGCCAGCTTTATAAGGCATATGTACACCTAGTGGGCAGGACATAGATTGTAAAGGCTTGCAAGGCTGCACAGATAGAACTACATTACAGTTCCAGCAGTAAAGCACAGTAGAATATAACTAAGTTCTCTGGGGTAGATACAGTCTGGGGAGCCATGCATGTTCAAATGCAGAGGGCTGCCTGGATGGGAAGGGGATGTCTGCCTTGTGTCAACTGGCTATCATCCATTTGCAAGGGTTGTATGTGAAGTACGTCAACACAGTAAGGTATAGCTGTAGGTGCCTGTTGTGGCATGAATGTTACTGTACACTAATCTTAACCCAACAACTATACCAGGGGTGGCTTGTGCTATAGGACTGCAGGACTGCAGCCCTCCCACCTAGAAACAAAAGGGGAAAAAAAAACATGAAACATAAAATTAAAAAAATATATATTTTTACGAGTCCCGGAACATCAGTGCATGCACAGACACACTCAGACTGCCCTGCAGATGCCCAGGAATCTGTGCAGTGATGACCGCACAGAGGAGCTCCAGACTGCTTCATCCACAGACAGGACCAATCAGGAGAGAGGTGAGGTGAGTTTAAGCTCTCACAGGGAAAGCATTGGATTCAAGCACAGGTTTGGAGTTTTGCTTCATGGATTCAAGCGCGGGGTTGGAGTTTAAGTATTGGGACATTACAGGTAGGGTGTGTGTGTGTGTGTGTGTGTGTGTGTGTGTGTGTGTGTGTAATGCCCCAGTTGCTATATACTGGTGACTAGAGAGAACACATAGTGGTGGGTAGAGATACTCAGGATTGAACCCTGTACCTTGGATGCAGGTGGCAAGGACCTGAATTCCCTACCCACCACTATTTGTAAAAAAAATTGCAGATTTTTGCCTCATATCTGTTCTGTTCCTCATAAAATCTGTTGTTTCTGTATCATAATTTTTCCTTGCAAAGGTCTGTAGTGCAGTGGTGCACTGGTAGCATTGTTGCCTGACAGTTACAGATTCTCTGGTTTGATTCTTTGGTCTCTGGTGTGCTGGAGTGTTTCTC
>NC_056731.1:1252347879-1252375390 GCF_019279795.1 Protopterus annectens
AGATCACTAAGCATTTAGTTTTTTTGTTTCATTCTCTGGTTGTTTTTGTGTACAGTCTGAAGCAATTGTTGTTCCAGAACATATGTTGTGAAAAATTTCCAAACTAATTTGTTGAATCAATATTATTCCAGTCTGCTTCTGGTAAATTTAATTATCCAGCTAATATAATTCTTCACTCCTGTGTTTCATACAAGAAATATATGAGTTCCTCTAGATCATTAGCACTTTGGTCGTCTATATACTCCAACAATTGTTATATGTTCCAGGGTTGTATTTATTGTCACAATTACACTGTGTACAGTGTTGGTATTATCACTGAACATGTAATAATCATCTGTATCATTACTATCTTATCATAATATCTCCACCTGATTTTTGTTAGTATGTCTGTTATAGTAAAAACATTTATACCCTGACAGAAATGCCCCCAGATTCACTAATCTTCTGTGCAGGACTAGCTTAGTCTTGCATGGAAGGACCCGTTTAAAAGCAGGACGGCAGCACACCATGCATATTAATGAAGGTACGCTGCCCGAGTTCCCAGGCTTACACACAGCATGTATGAGTGCAGGGGATGTGTCTGAGAGCAGAGCTCTCAGAGTAAACATGCCCCTGCAATGTAGAAAAGCAGAAAGTGTTAAGAGATGAGCAAGATCACTCATAGGTGTCCGCATATCCCCACCAACAGTTCCCCATTTGTACAACAGCAACAGTACTGAAAAAGTAAATAAAGAAACCTTTTTATTTTTTTTAAAACACCGATTAAAGCTAACTGTAGGTGTGCGGATGTGCCCATCATTTAGCTACAGTTAAAGCAGCTTAAAAGGCTGAAGAGGATAACAAGGAAGATATATGCAAATGAAGCAGCACAGCAATAGTGTAGTAGGCAGAGCATCCCCCTAACAAGCAGGCATTCCCGGTTCAAGTCCCACTGCAGTACATTCCATTTTCCATGTGAAATCTGTTTATGAAATTTGTTTTGCTGTATAACCTACTAAATAAACTTTTAAATGTGAACTGGAGTACTGCATTAAATGCATATGTGAAATGTCAGTATGATAATGAATAAGGCACTAGTAAGCAGGTTTAAGCACAAATAAGCAGTAGTAAGCATATATAAGCACTAGTAAGCATGTTTAAGTGCTTTTCCATGAGAGTAAGCATTGCCTACACAGATTAAACAAAGTAGAAGCTAACTGAGTGTAAGAAACTGTAACTGGAGGTTAGCATTGCTTAGCTCTGTGCAAACCCGCACACACCCACTTACAACTGCTTTAAAGTGCCTTAATCACTCTGTACTCAACAGTCTGTGTTCTGCCCAGCAAAAAAATAAACAGCTTCTGCAAGTCTTGAACTCAGGACCCTGTATACTACAGTCACAGCAGTTAACCACTAAGCCATCATAGCAATTCATATGAATGAGGTTTCAGCAAACAAATCCTCACCATAGGAAAATCAAACCGAACATGTGAACTTAATCTATGTACAGTGTGATGTTGTATAACCTGCTACATAACATAAATATGTGAACTGGAGTACTGCAGTAAGGCCAGATGTGAGGCGTTATTGTAATAAAGTGTTGAAGTCCCCAGGACCCCATACAGTGTACATACACATGAATCACAGAAACCAGACACAGATATAACATGTAACAAATTATAAATCAATGTCAAAAGGACAATATAATGCTAATTACACATTAAGCAACACTAAGCATTGCACAGGTTGGCTTATGTGGTGTAAGCAATGTGTAGGCCAGCTAATTCAATCTGCCTAGTGGTATGCCCCCTTAAGCAATGCCAACATTAGGTAAGCAGGTGTGCCCATAGCTCAGCCTTTTCAAAAATGTTCAATAACAGGAAAGTGCAGGAAATCAGCAGTATTTAAATCCCACAGGTGCAAATAATCCCCATAACTGGTTGCAGCTCCCTACTCTAGGCAGAATGACTGTATTAGGTGAAGGCACTCGAGTCAAAGTGCAGTGCTGGGGCATTAATGAGTCAAAATACATGGTGTGGCTCCTGGTCAAACACCATGAGCAGAGACTCTTGCAAGGCCATTACCAGGGCTCCCAGTATATAGTGGAGGCCTGGGACAGTCTCACCCGTGACCTCACTAGTGCCACAGGAATCCCCTGGACTGGTGAGCAGGTCAGGCATCACCATGCTGACCTGAAGTGGCATAAGGGGGATCTACTAGAGCAGTGGATCCAGGATGGATAATGCCCCAGTAATAAGTACCCGTTCCACTAAGTATATAATAATTGCCTAGTGCTTGTATACTATGGATAGGTATGGCTAAATGTCACTGTATTTCTCTGACAGCTGCAGATGAGTGGGCTGTAAACCAGCAAGCCCATGCTGCTAGGGTGCAAAGGCTGCATCGTGAGGTAGGTTAGTAATAATCTTTCATGACTTGTCATATCCTGTGAATAAAGGTATAACCCCTGGAGTGCTTGTGTATACTCTGATTTAATATATTGTAGGGTTATATGTTATAAATAGTACTGTAGTATTAAGCAGTGTTACCCACACTGTGGTACACAGATAAAATGTGTAGGAAGTTCTATATAACAAGAGGTTCATCATATTGTACAACTGAGGGAGACTTGGAGAGAAAAACATTTGAAAGCTTTACACCAATTCCCTCATAGCACAGTGTACTGTGATGCTAACTGTAATAGTTTTATAACACACAGCAGGGATTGAATCCCGGGAGTGGTAGTAAGTTGAATACATAATCATACCCCACAGATGTTCAGAATTTGTGAGAATGTTCAGATAGAAAGCTGTATGCATAATTAGACCCAACAACTGTACAGATTTTGCTAGAATGTACAGATAGTAAGTTGTAAGCATAATCATAGCCATCAACTATATAGACTGCGTCAGAATGTTCAGATAGTAAGCTGTATGCATAATCATACCCCTCAACTGTTCTGATCTGCCCAGCATGTGCTAATAAATGGCCCAAATCTGCTGCCTGGTACCCTGTTCCCCTGAGAAATCAGTGTGATGATCCAAGAAATGTAGGCAGCCTGTGATGACATATAACCGATAGTCAAACCTGTACATAGTCAGAGGATGTATATGAAAACAAACCTGTCATTGTAGCATCACACCCAAGGTGTATGAGAGCAATTATCATAATATGTTGCATTAACACCTGCATCCTGTCAAGTCTTAACCAGAGTGTGCAATAACGGATTGAGTATGTGTATAACATCAACATGGAATCTGGGAGTATGTGTAGAAATTGTCAGGTAGTGTTAACAAAGATCTTCTCAACAGCTATAACAGGTAAAAGGTGTAGACTATACGTTAGACACAGTCCACGTATATACTAATCTACAAACATACCATTGTACAAAGTAAAGCCAATGAGTAGTGTAATAATACATGTAAGGGACAGATCATTGCAGTGACTAAGAAAGTTGTGAAAACTACAGGGATATATCAGTTGTTAATTAAAGTCTCTCTCTTGCCCCCCATCATATGTGCAACAATAACTCAATTATACACCTCAATGGGTATGTTTACTCTCCAAACTAATGTTGCAACATATGTCCTGGTGGTTCATAAATATCCAAATTTGGTTCTATGCATGTGCCATGTTAAAATACACCCATATTGGTGTCCTGTTGCCATCAATAAAACCTGCATGCTGTTGTAATGGCCACTGCTGTTCCATATATGCATGTGTACTGCTCGCTATGCAACTGGTTTAAATTTGGTGTCTTGGGTTAATGGGTATACGTATGCATGCTGTTATAGCTAATCCTGAATGCTGTTGACTATTACTAACCCATATCTGTCTGTAAACTGCAACACCATAGCTTGTATGGGAAGGCTGGTTCCAGTGGACCCACCTGTCCCACCTCAGCTGGCCATGGCACCGAGCACCAGCATGTCTGGGGCCCAGCATGGGACCTCCTCCTCCATACGCCCTGCACCACCTTTGGGTGGAACCGCCACAGGGAATGGAGCTCGTCCCCCCCAGGAGCAGGGGCGTAGAGCTACCAGTCACCCGTCGTCAGGTCCAAGCCATGGTGCGGAGGGAGACTGATAGGGCATTTTGAGACCAGCTACACCAGTTTGAGGGCTGAGTGGTGCAATTAGAAGGTGAGCCTGCCCCTCCTACTAAGCCCCCAGCATGGCCAACTTTGGGGCCGTGAAGGTGCAGTGGTGACTGCCCATGGGTGGGGACCTCAGTCCCACTGTTTCCATTTGGGGGCTCATGGGCTTGCGACTTCCAATAACCCCTCCCTGTCCAAGGTGTTTACCCCCTACATGTGTCATATACTGCCCCTGTATGGGTCTTGTTTGTCTTGTCTGTTAATCTACCCAACCTACCTCCCCAAATATACCTACTACCCCTCCCCAACATTTTATTATTTATTTTTATTTTACATTTGTTAACCGGGCTAGTCTAGCTGGATACATATCCATTTTCAGTAGAGGCCCGAGGAGAAAAGCTCCAACATAATGGCAAATACTTGTTGAAAATACATGTTACATAAAGAGAATACATGTTACATTTACAGGATAAAAAAATAGGAATAACATAGATGTTATATAAGACAAAAGAACAAACAGCAGGTTATACATAGTAGTGGATTGGTATATACTAATAGAATATAGACCAGATCAAGAATCATCCGCTTACAATTTGGGGTCAAGAGATTTTAATGATCTGCTTAAGGGAAATGGATTAAGGTGGTATGGGACTAGGTAGGTTTGAGATATATAGTTAGTCAGGTTCACGACATGGGCATAGCCATTGTGTCTTGAGATATTCTTTAAGGTTGTTTTTGAACTGATTGTGCGAGGTTGTAAGTCTTAGGTAGTTTGGCAGGGAGTTCCACGGCTTGCCAATGGAGTTAACATAGGGCATCACCACCGAGTTCTTAGCTTTAATGATTAGGATCTGGGTGCTGTTAGATGATCGAAGGCTATTAAGGTTAGTGTAGGGGGTCAGAATGCTGCACAGTGAGGGAGTTCTATCTGGTTGGTTGATTATTTTACAAGCTTCAGTGAGTTGGTTAAGTTTGAGAAGATTGGGCAGTTCCAACCAGCCAAGTTTCCTTAGGTTAAGACAATGGTGGGTGCGATATGGGGAACCTGTTATAAATCTAGCAATGTGGTTATAGGCAAGAGAGAGCATGTTAAGTTCACGTTTATTGAGGAAAGAAAGGACTGGGGAAGCATAGAGGAGGGTGGAGAGGAGATGCGTGCGGGCAATAGTTAATTTGGCAGTAGGAGTTAAAAAGTTTTTTATTCTGTACATGGATCCAAGTTTTTTGTTAACAGATTTTACAGTTTGGGTAATGTGTATGTCAAATTTGAGCTTATGATCAATAGTAACACCTAGTAATTTGGTACCAGTGACAGGGGCTATGATGGTCCCATTGTTGGATTTAACATGGAAGGTTATATTGTTAGTATTTGGGAGTTCTTTTCCTAGGGGTGAGAAGACGTTGGGGAAAAATAGTAGTAATTTAGTTTTAGTTGGATTGAGTAGGAGTTTCAAGTCAGTGAACCATTTTTCTACTAGAGTAAAACAGAGTTGAGTGGTGGTTTGAAGATTCGAGAGGGAGACATCTGAGCAGATCAAGGTGGAGTTGTCGGCATATTGAATGCAGGTGGATTTAGGGATGACTGAGTGAAGGTCGTTTATGAAGATGGAAAACAGAAGTGGACCCAGTATCGAGCCCTGAGGAATGCCTATGGTATTGGGGAGCAGGCCTGATAGTCTGTTTTGCCACAGGACAGCTTGTTGCCTACCAGTGAGGTAAGCCTTGAACCAGGTTAGTGCTGGGGTGTTCAGATGTAGGGTTTCAAGGGTGTTAAGAAGGAGCTGGTGATTGACCATATCGAATGCTTTCGATAGGTCAAGAAAGAGGGCGGAGGATATTAGTTTGTTATTACGATTGTTATTAATGGAGTCAACAAAGGAAAGGAGGGCAGTAGTTGTACTGTGGTTGGGGCAAAAGCCGTGCTGGGAGTTGGACAAGAGATGATTAAAGGTTAGGTAGTGAAGGAGTTGTTTGTGGATGCATCTTTCCATAATTTTCGCTATTGGGGACAGTATTGCTATTGGTCTATAGTTTGATGTTTCCGTGGAGGTACCTCCTTTGTGAAGCGGAATGATATAAGAAATCTTCCAAATAGAGGGGATGCTAGCTTCAGTTATAGTTCTATTGATAAGGATTGATATGGGGTAGGCGATTACATCAGACGCAATTTGTAAGAATTTCGCTGGGAGGTGGTCAGCCGCTAGGGTGGTTGGTTTGAGTTTTTTTAAGAGGGTACGAATATAAGAGGAAGAGACTGGCTTTAAATTAAAAGGGGGTAGGGGCATCATCATGAGGTTGTGTGGCAGATGGGTGAGAGGAGGTTAGTTGACTGGCTAGAGTTTGGATAGTCTCGGTGAAGAAGGAGTTAAAGGTGTTGGCTACTTCTTCCTGCCCTTTCTCAATAAGTTTCTCAGGGGTTGGGGTAGTAGTTTTACCTGGGTGCAGGAGGTTGTTAAAACCTGCCCAGAATTTCTTTGGGTTGTTCTGGTGTTTATGCTGGAGGTGGCAGAAGTATTGTTTTTTGTCTTGGGTAATGGCTGTTTTAGTAGTGTTTCTTAGCTGTTGAAATTTAGTACGATCTTGGGGGTTTTTTGTGGCTCTCCACTTATCCCAGGCCTGATCACGGAGTTTAATTTTGGTTTTAGTTTCTCTAGTTAGCCATGGTGCTATACGTACTTTGGATCTAATTTGTCTATGTGGGGCATGTGAGTCAAGTATCTTAAGGAATGTGTCGTTGAAGTGGGACACACTCTCCTGGAGGGGTAGAGTTTTTAATATGGTCCAGTTGCAGGATTTTAGGTCAGCAAGGAATAGTTGTGGGACAAATTTCTTTTTGTTTCTGATTAGTCTATATAAGGGGGAGTTGGAAGTTGGGCATTTATGTTTAATAATATAGGTAATTAGGTGGTCACTGAGGTCACTGGGAAGGGTGCCTGTGGTATAGTTGTTTGAGTCTCTATTGGTAAGGATCCAGTCAATGGTACTTTCTTTTTGGAGAGTATTGCCTATTCTGGTTGGGGATAGGATATTTTGGGAAAAACCATGTAGGTTAATAGGTTGTGGGGTTATATGGGTAGAACAGAGGGACCAGTCAATGTTAACGTCCCCAAGTACTATAGTTTCTTGTGGGTAACTGGTGGCTAACCAGCACAGGGTTTGCTCCAGGTTTTCTGTATTCTTCCCTGGTGGGATATAGGTTACAATGAGGTTGATGCATTTTTGAGTGTTTAGGCATATCTTTAGGGCAATAAGTTCTAAGTTAGAGATTATAGGAGGTTGTAATGGATTCCTAAGGATATTCATGGTATTTCTAAACATAACAGCTATTCCTCCACCTTTTTTCTTTACACGATCAGCCCTGAAGATATAATACCCGGGTGGGAGGATCTCTTCATCCTTAGGGGTGGGTTTTAGCCATGTTTCAGTTAGACACATAATGTCAGGGGAATGAGTAGCTATCATGGCGTGTAGGTTGGGAACTTTGTTGTTAATGCTTCTTCGGTTCAGATGTAGTATTAGAAGGGAGTCGGTAGATTTCCGGGTTAATTTAGAGGGGTTGGAGTCTGGGACAGTGGTAGGACCTGGGTTAGGATGGATATCACCATCAATGATGAATCGATTTTTCAGGTAAACTAAGAATCTTTGTAGTTTAAATAGTAATTTGAGGTTAGTTTTGTTATTTGGAGTTTTAGGGTGATGAAGGGTAAGATGGACTATTTTGTGGGATATAGTTTTGTCCTGGTAGAGTGAAGGTGGAATAGAAATGGCATAAAGATTAGATTGGGAGTTAGTGTGGCGCTTAGGGAAGGGGATTCCTATCAGAGTTTGATTTTCATACTTTGTTAAGAAATAAGCAGTGACGAGTAGTATTGTTGTAAGGGGGGTGATAGAATAAATGTATTTGGCCATGATGGAGATAGGGAAAGGGTAGTGGGAGGGGGGGAGAGACTTAGTATTAAATTTGGTAAGGGGGGAGGGCCTAGAAGTGGGAGGAGTAGTAGAGTGAATCGAGGGAGCTTTGGATTTGCGAGGGGGGAAAGTGGGAGGGGCTGGCTATTCCTATAAATGTAGGGGTACCGGGGGCGGGTGGGATAAGGGGGCAGGGAGCGGAGCGGGGCATACACCGCCAGGAGTTCACAGGGTCTTAGAGGGAGCAGTAGTTGAGTGCAAAACTCAGCGCAGAGGAGTTTCTACTACTGTTTTTTGTACTATTCCAGGAAAGAAGCAATTTTCCAGGTATTATAGTTAGCACTTTAATTATTCTAGTGGTACTGCCTGGTTCCTGAGACTAGAACGCTAATTTTAGCTAGTAAAGAGATAACAATGCTTTGAATTTACCCTGTAGTTTTAATAGAGATTAGGTTGAAGTTTTTGTTTTCTTTTTAGGAGGTGAGTACTGGTCAGAGCGTTCGCAGTAGTTTGTAGTCCTGGTAGGAGCGTTTTGGGTCTTGGGAACCACACGTTGTTTAGTTAGGGTGGGGGGCTTCCTGTGATACAAGGGAAAGAGATAGCATATTAGAATTACTAAGGTTGTACTAGTAAAACGCAGACTAAGACAGCTTTACGGTTAAACCCACATACAGTCTGGAAAAAGTGTTTAAAACAGTAGATAATACAGTGCGTGTTTCAGACACTATTACATCATTACCATTTGGTGATTCAGTTTAAAACAAGCAGTCTTGCAAAGTTTAGTCTTTTATCATTAATTAATTTTAACCAAAGTACAGCACAAAGCAGTATTGCAAAGTTTAGTCAACAATCTCTAGTTAATTTTAACAAAGGTACAGCACAATGCAAGTCGTTAATTGAGTTTGAAAGAGGACGCCAAATATGCACCAAGAACATGTGCAGACACTTTGTGTTTGCTTCAGCAAGTGTAAACCACGTCGCTTATTTGATTTAAGCAAAATGACACCAAATATGTGCCAAAAACACATGCAGATACTTTGTATTAGCTTCAAATATCGTCAGTCCTAGTCGCTATATGATTTGGTAAAAAGACGGCAGATGTGCGTCAATAACACGTGCAGACACTTTGAGTTAGATTCCCACATCTACAGCTAGAAAGCAGACTCGCCACAGTGTAATCTACCATCAGCGGTACAAGGTATAACAGTACAATGCAAAGCAGTATAGAAAGGTCACGAGCTGATATGATAGCAAAAGCTGCAAATTACTCCAGTAGACACACAGTTAAGGATACTTGTCTATATATGAGTTACCTGGAGGCCTGGAGATACGACCGGGCAAGAGGACAAGCAGTACCAATTGTTCCATCCCACTCTCACCTGAAAAAAAAGGCAATCTGTTCCCACAAAAAAAATCTTGCCCCATACATAACAGTCCATTTTGCACATGTGTCCAGTGGACACATGTAATCTGGTCTAATTGGCATCACACCTAATTTATTTTGTCCTCAACACTCTCCCAGGGGTTTGAGTGTCCAAATCTACCACCAACTTCAGTGTATATGCACAGTTGCTGCTCTAGAAGAAATGGGCAGCTATGGACCTTCCCTACACTCTTCCTGCACATCCCTAGATAATTTCCCTACTGACTTTCTCTCTTTGTGCCCCTTTTTCACCACCTTCCTATCAACCCTTTTTTTTCTTTTCTTTTAAAGAAATTAGTGTGAGGATAAGTGGCAGTAAGCACTTTTAAACAGTAGTAAGTGGGTTTAAGCATGTTTGCGAAGGGGTAAGCACTGCCTACACAGGTTAAGCAATTTAGAACCTAACTCAGTGTAAGACACTGTAAGCAGAAGTTAGTAAAACTTAGCTCTGCGCAAACCCATGCAAACACGTTTACAACTGCTTTAAAGTGCCTTAATCACTCTGTATCCAACGGCCAGTGTTCTACCCAGCAACAAAATAAACAGCATCTGCAACGGTCAAACCCAGGACCCTGCACACCATGCACAAAGTGATTTCCCACTAAGCCATGCCAGATACAAATAAGTCTGATGTTTTCAGAAACATATCATCCAGTCCAGTCATGCAGCAGTACAGAGAATGTATACCAACATCTAGATGTATGTCTCTGTAAATATATTAATATCTAAACAGATACAACATATATATATATATATATATATATATATATATATATATATATATATATATGTATATGTTTCTAAAACTATATACATATATATCAATATATATGAACATATATACATGCAAATGCCTACATCAACACATATATGTGTCTACACCTATACGTCTACATATAGAGAGCAAGCTACATATTTGTATGCAGATATATATCTATGTAGGTATATACAGACATAGTTATATAAATGTTAGCAGATACATATATCTATATAGGTATATATGGCCATACATCTGTAGATAGCGATGGCAGATTAACAAACACACATATGTCCACATGCACCATTAATGAGGGTTTAGAGGCCCCAAACGCTATATGTCTTGTACGAATAGGCACCCCCCCACAGCCAAACACGTCCACCCTACAATACACTACAAAGTGTTGCAGATGCCATAACCAGGATGTGACATGACATGGGAACAAGATGTTACCAGTACTACATCTCACCTGTATAATGTCAGGCTGGTATTAGTAACATATGCAGTACGGTCTGCCTCCCATAGGAAATGTAATATGTGAAAGCCATCAACATTGTGTCAAGCCAATGTACAACAGGGTGTACACACATGTATATCACTTCTAATGTGTGTGTTGCTTCATGTCTCAGGCCATCCTCCATGGCCATGTGTAAACATGTTTTGTCCAATGGTTGTGATTGGGATCTATTTCACATGTCAGTGTTGTCCCATATGACATGCACCTATAGATGTCATATGCTGCGCTGAGGACAGGGTTATGCAGACAAAGGGTGGTATGTTTGGGATGTGAGATATCATGTTTTGCAGGATAGTTAAGCAGTGTTGCAGTCAGCCCACTAAATGTCATGGACGTGTCAGATAGCACATGACATTGTGTGACATTCATAGCAAGGGTATAATCCACAAGGGTGAATCCTGTGGGCTGGTCATACTCCATCTCCAAAACATTTAGAGTGTGTGCACACATATGCTCTCTGTATAGTACTGTTTGTATTCCCCACATGTGTAATGCTGATCTGTAGTACATGTCCCTACAGTGAACCACACCTCCACCATTGTATTCACAGCTGTCCACACATCTGGCAATGACAGTTTGTAAGGTTTAATGTAGGTGTTTCATACAGTCTTCAATTATTCCACATGGGTAACCACTGTGATGCATTGGAGGTCTGACCTGTATATATTAACAGGATCACCATACATTATGTGTACGTGTGTTAAATGGCCACATGGCAGATAACATGCAATTAATATGATCTGTGCATCATCAAGCCTGATAAATAATAACAATCTCACCTGCAACAGGCTGCTGTCGCTGGGAAACACCAGAGGTACCTAAATAGGAGTGTCACAGCAGTAAGATCATTATCCACACCTGTGTAATAGCTACAGGGTGCAATGTGAATGTTAACATATAAGCCAGTACAATAGGCTATACTATGAAGTATGCACATCTGTGCATACATAGAGTAGCAAACTATGGTATGTGGCATGTGTGCATACATGACTTGCATATGATGTTAAATTACATATTGTACAGTAACACATGTAACTATATGAAATATAGTTGTGTTATTTGTGCAGTAGTGACTTACCGAGCAACTCCAGGCTCAGTGGTTGTGAGACACCCACCTCCACAATACCAGCTAAAGCTTGTGGATGGAGTTTTGCAGGTGTCTACAGATTGGCCAGTAGCTTCTCTGTACATGTGAGTGGGGGCTGGTTGAGTGCCCCCCCCCACCTGTTGCAGCTTGTTCCCTGGCAATTGCATTTGAACACTGTTTCGCCAATCTAATGAGGTTGGTGCAATGTCGGTGCACCTGCTGATAGGTGTGATTGTGGCCACCAACATTATTTACCCTCCTGCAAAGTTCCTCCCACTGGCATCCCACTGCTGTGCATCCTGTGGCACATGGCTGAAGAGTGTTTCATGGTTATCAAGGAGGTATGGAATGAGGACCTCATCCTCCAAGTGGGTGTATGGTGGCAGCCTGGCATGTGGCATACCTGGAAGACATAATGATGGAGACAGGTCACAGTAACTCACACAGAAGTAGAGAAGTACAGCTGAACATACATGTGTGTCACATTTATTAAGATTACAAATATGTCTTTGCAAATCTACATGACACGAACACCACTGACATGTTTAACTCACACACATTTGACAGTTACTGGTGATTTGATGTTATCACCATATATGTGTGTGTCAAGTGATGACATTGCTCATACTCCATGTGGATGTTGTCTTGATGTGGGCATGTCTATTTGCATGTACTGGTGTCTTTACCTATCAGCACATGTCTGGATGTGTTCACATTAATGCAATAGACCTTAATGCTGTGTATATGTCACATATATAGTCATACACAGCCTTAAGGGACATGACCTGTGACCCTGCAGACTTGCTCACCGAAAGCTTTACATGTATGTGTTTTGCCATATACATCTACATGGCACTGTAAAGCAGTTTAGCATCCTGCCATGTATTACCTGTGTTGCACATGTGAAACACATGGGACAACGGCTAGCTTGATTGTATTTGCAGGGTTGGATATCAACTATAGCATGTATGGTCATAGTGAACTAGTAGGCTATATGCCCTGGGCCATTTATTAGCCTAGGCTGAAAAGTTATGTAGCTGTAGCCTATAGACAGGTAAGTTTCAGTGGCCATTTCAAGCAGTGCAACAGAACTGATCCACAGGGTTACTGATATATTTGCCATGCGGTCATCACACCATGTCTCAAAGAGGGGAAATGCGCAGCTTTGCTGGACATGGATGCATAGTATGGCAGGAATATGTAAAGTGTATGGGACAGGAAACTGTCAGGCATGTTGTGATCCTTGTACTATAAAGGTGGATGTCCATGAAGTATGTGTTTATTTGAAATCAGGATGTGTAAGTGTAGCATGTCCAACATCTCTAGGTTGTCCATGGCTTTATTCAGGGTAGGCATCATGCTACATAGTGGAGCTAGGGATTGGTAGGGCTGGTATAGGCCATCTGAACATGGCCAATAACCCTTAAAGGAAATATGTGATCTATTATGGGTCACTTGAGTGTTGAGTATGGCTGAACAATGATCTCTATATTCATGGATGGCAGCCTGTCATGATTAGGGTTGCCACTTATGACTACCTGACTAATGTGGTGAAGTAACTATCAAAGGAAAGACTACTGTCCAGCTGCATCCCATACACACACAGTTTCCATTATGTTGACCGCTGCCTAGGTGGTAGTTCATGGGTACAGGGTTTTTAACATAGGGGATGACAATGCAATACTTAGCTGTCTGATTGTGGCCATACATCACACACCACACATTTGACTCACAAAGGCCTTTCTGTATTTTGACCACAGCACTCATTGAGTCAACTATTGATCCTAGTTCATAGTCATTTGTAAATGTCAATAGGCAGATGCCTTCTGTGTTAGTCTGTGTGGTACAGATAACAAAGAGGGGGGGGAGTACCAGGAATTAACCCTGTATTACTGTAGCTGGCATTGGTTTGATATGTGTGTGTGTGTGTGTGTGTGTGTGTGTGTGTGTGTGTGTGTGTGTGTGTGTGTGTGTGTGTGTGTGTGTGTGTGTGTGTGTGTGTATTAGTCAGACACCTTCTGTAGTGTTGGTTCTACTAGCAATCCAGTTGCCAACCACTCCTGTGACATAGGAATATACGCCTAGTTTACTGAGTGTAGTTGGAACACCGTATGGATGATGGTGTTGTAAGACCTGGCAAGGTCATGATATGCTGTGTGAATCAAGCTTACTGTCATCTACATCTGTACTGACTACATCAAATAAGTTGATCAAGGTTCATGGCCTTACAGACCAAGCTCAGCAGGGTAGTAATGCACTATTTTCCATTATCAGTGGTGTCTCCCACTTTGTGGGGTGTGATAACTGTTGCTGTGCACCATTCAGTGTCTACACAGCCTGACATGAAGCTATGATTGAACAAAATGTGTATATGGAGAGCAGATTGTTCTGACATTTGTGTAGGATACATCCTGGGATGTTGACAGCTCCCATGCAAGCTGTATCTATGGCTCTAGAGAATGCAGCTTTTACCTGCATAGTTGTTATAACAAGGACTCTATAGTGTACATGGATATATAAATATGTGTACCTGTTGGGGGGGAGGTGAGAGTGGGTTTAGTTTATCCAAGACCCTATCTGGATGAACAGGTGCTATTTCTGTAGGTGCAGTACTTCTCATGCCATAGTGCTGTGAAGCACGGCAGGTCTTGTTATTGCCATTATGATTCATGACACAGCTATTGAATGCTCTGTGGTTGGCCTCATAATACATGGCTAATTAGTTTCACAGTAGCTTTGTGTGGTTTTATATGGTGTAACTGCATCTTACTGGGACTGACCAGGGATCACCTCCACTCATGTGTGTTCACTCTTGCAACAGTTACTACCTTCTGTAGTACAGTTTAAGGCAGGGTACCACCAGCTTGCCTTCCTGTTTGTGTTTGGTTGAATTTTAGTTCTGTTTCAATGGCGCAATCAATGCACTTATATGAGTGCTTAAAGTGCATTTGTGTAGGAGTCAGCATTTGCACATGCATTGTCCATCTGCATGGGTGCCATGACAGTCATCACTTTGCTCTTAACAAGCATAACATTGGCTTTGGAGACTGACTATGTGTAGCATACTGTTAGCCCTGTTTGTGTGACTATCGTGATCCAGGTCATTGGGGTTGATGAAATCCAACATGCATTGAGCACAGGTGTTGGTACATGAGGAATCTTCCCAGTTCATAATGGGATAGTTAAGAGTAGCCATTATTATGGTTTTCTGTCTCAAACCTAATATTCCCTATTACAGCACAATATGACAGTTGGGAATTCTGAGGCATGGTGGGTGATCTGTTACAAGGTGGAATTTGGATTCAACTTTGGTACACAGGTAGTTGCTCAGCATAATACATCTAAAGTTATGCAAGTGCAACTAGCGTGGGGGTGTACATATCCTTCAGGAATATGGACACACCTGCGGCCCATGTGTTCCAATAAAGGATAATGGGCAAGAGGTGAGGTATGTGTTATAACATGGTCATGCAGGTGTGCTCTCTGGAGCATTGAAACATGTCTCAGCCACTGCACAGATATGTTCTCCATGTCAAGGATTGACATAAGTGAGTCCATATTGAGTTTCTGAAATGTATCATTGAGTAGCAAGACCCACAGTTTATTGCTTGGCTGTCCCTGTTATAGCAATGGACTTTAACTTGTACTTTACATGATGGAGGCACTATAGGGGAAGTATGAGCTCTAGCCAGTATACAGATTCCCAGGGGTGACAGGTGCAGGCCTTGTCTGGCAAAGCATCATGGACTGTCAACCATGTTATCCCAGGCAGAGAGATACTGGATACCCTTTGAATTACACCAGTACATTTGAAAATTGTGAAATACAATCCTTTTGTCCCTGTATTGCAGTATCATTCTGGCCAATGGCAGAATGCTACCCAGGACTTGGGACATACCTGCATGGGCTATAAGACCTGACAGTTCCTAAATGTGCTTCCATGCAGTCCAGACTACTGCATCACAGGTCCTGCACAACAACATGGAATATGCCAGAGCCATGTGTATAGTTCAAAAGGTGGTCTGAGTGTGTAGGTATGTGGCTAATCATGGCAGACAGGCAGCTGACAGTATGTTTGCCCTCATATAGCTTGGTGTGTAATATAGTGCTAGAGTTTGCATTCACAAATGAGCACTGTTGGGCATGTTTCTGGCCACGTGTTCTGAGGTGTGGCACAATTATGCAAACTATGTCATACAGTTTGTGTATTATGTTGTCTGGCTATTCCAGCTTGGGAGGTCTCTTGCTAGGACAGATACTTAGAAGCCTCTGTGAATTTGTGAGATGTCTGGTGGTATGTGTGGGTATCCTTACTGTGTTCTGGTAAGGGTATGTGTTGGTTGTGGTGATGAGATGCATGTGTTAATCTACACCTCATGACTGTCTGGTCCAGTCATGGCTGTAGACTGGACTGCCTTCCAGCTTACCCCTGTAGCTTCATCCCAGACAATATGTGGGGTGTGGTGTTAGTTGGGTTTGGCAGTGTACATGGCATAGAGATTACATTCCCCCAGGATGGCCACATACACAAAGCTGACATTAATAAACACCAGTAGCTGACTAGTGGGCATGCCTGTATGAGCATTCCGTACTATAAGTACCAAGTATTGTATTTAGTTTACTTATTGCTTATGAAGATATTTTAGACAGTGATGCTCACAAGTAAATATTTATGTTATGGACGTGACAACACTGGATATTACAGAAACATAATAGTTACCTTTAGCAGCAATCCTCCTCTGAGGAGCACATCACATCCTGATAGTTGATTACAGATGATGCAAGTGTCAACAGGTCTGTATCCTTTTCTGGGTATATGCTGACATATCCACCAGAACTATGAGCTCTGTTGGGCACAGAGACCCATTCCCCAAACAGAGTCAATTATCAATAGACTCTGCTGCCTCTATCAAGATGATCAGGATATAATCAGATAGTGTAAACCATCACTTATGAAGCAGCTATTACACATGGGCAGCAGTCTCCTACATCTTACACTCCTACTGCAGATGTTACACTGGTGTTAAAGATAATATGCCACCTGTTTCATTACCAGTACTGTGCACAACCTTACATACAGTATTTGCAAGTGGCTGTTAGGTTGGCAATGAGAGGTTAGGCTACTAGCATGTCTCTACTCTCAATATCCACTCCATGTAGATGTGCACATAGCCATTTGGCCCAGCCCTGTAACAAGGGTCACTACACATTTGCATAACATGTACACATGCACAGCTGTTATTGCTTGCAAACAATACTAGAGAGGTGCATATTGCATGTCTTATGTGCTTGGATAGTTACCTAGCTCTTCCAATTGTCTTTGCTATCATGCTGCTAAACTGTCAGATGAATACAAGTCATATGTATCCTGTTATTGAGTATTGTAATTCCCAATAGACATAACTAATGTTTGCATAACATAACAGAAATGCTATGTAAAATGGAATACAGATCTGCCTAAAATACTGTACATTACACAGTTATTGGCACAATATCCCACAATGCAAATCATATTTGCACAGTAAGCCCACCTTTGACATGTTCATCTCACTAATACACCCATACATATGTCTACTATTACAATATATCAACATATACTATCCCCTGTTATAGCACATACTTGTTGAACCAACCCGGACACTGACAGTGGCTGGAAAAGAATGGTGAATTCCAAGCCCATATATATCATTGCTTGTGGTGTATGAGGAGTTTGCCTTGTGACCTACAGCAGTGCTCACATAGAATACTACAAGCATTACTACTGCTCAGCAATACGTCACTACAAGATAGCTATTTCCACTATATGCATTGATTACACTGTAATTATTACAGAACAGGTACTACATACACAGACATACTAAATGTTATACATACCTTCTTAGTAATTGGGGGTGTTATTGACTGGCATATTAATCGTTTTCGGTTTGTGTTTCAATCTGCTGTTGGGTATTCTGTACTGTTCTGCAGGTAAATACAGATGGTTTGAATATAGGTTCATAGATTTCATAGATTAGTACTAAGCTAACTGCCCTTGCGAGCCATTTTAAGCCTAGACAATTATCCCTTGTGAGACTTGAACCATGCACCTTGTGTTTGCAAGGCAGCATATTAACGATTAGCCACCCTCCCACCCATATGTGACAAATCATCCTTTTATAGTTGGAGATCAGTAACGTGCCATCCTGATCACCAATTGGTGTTCCAAAGTAGTTAATTACATGCACATCAGCTGTGCAGCTACTCCCTTAGCCAATACATTGTTACAGTGGAGTACAATTGAGTACTCCACTTGGGCATTGTCCCTTTACCTTACTTGTGAGGAAGACAGCCTGGAAGTGTTGTTTGAAATCTATTGCAACAGCTGTATGGAGACAAACACAAATATATTGTGTGTAATGCCTAGAAGATTTGGTCTAAATGTGAGTACTGCTGTTATATTTCTGAACATTGCTACTTGTGCAGGGTTTATCTGTACCTAAAACTTCTGCATATGTTTCAGTCTGGCCAGGGTGTTTGACCAGCTCAAGGCTGTATGGCTATGCATATAATGTTAGGGGTTTACAGTGTGCTCACCAGACATCTTTAGTTTGGCTTCAATGTGTATCATACTGTGCTGATAATCAGTAATTGGTAACACTTCTTTGTGTAATTAATTACTTTTCAACCCTCTGAAACAGGATTAGTTCAAACAAGCCCTGTAACATCAGCAGCTGTTCCATTGTATAACAGCAACTATTTCACATAGGGCCATTTTAGTGTGTCTCTGTCCAGGTATGTTATGGTTTCAGCAGATATCATATAGTGGGTGAATAATTGGTTATGGTATGACATTATGCATTGTTGTGATTAGTTTTGGTGTGGGGGAGATGGTGGGTGTACATAGCAGATGCAGGTGTGTATGAACTGCTTTTATACATACTCTATATGTGTGTGGGAGTTCTTTCCCTATGTGAACACCTATCCCTTAGTGGACTATACTATAGTAATTGCAGGCTGATTCCATAAGGCACTGTTAAATGCTTCCTGTATAGCATGCAGGTAATGTTAGTCCTTGAATTCTCTTGGCAATATATCAGAATGTAATAAAGTTTTGCTAAATTAGAGATGTCTGTGTATTTCTGTCATGGATATTTGCAGTCATTGTAGTTGTATTAGTGACTAACCCTATTTGGCTCATGTCTACAGAACATATTTGTAATAGTGTATTGGCATATACTCTTCATATGTTATATTCATATGTTCATGGATTAGTACTAAGCTAACTGCCCTTGTGAGCCATTTTAAGACTAGCGAATTATCCCTTGTGAGACTCAAACCTTGCACCTTGTACTTGCAAGGCAAACACCTTAACCATTAGTTCACCCTCCCAACCCTGTTAGGGGGTGGCAGAATGTGTGATTGCTATGGTCCATGTTATACTCAGATTTGAACACTTCAGATGCTATATACACAAATGTATGTATGTATGTATGTATATATATATATATATATATATATATATATATATATATATATATATATATTATTGCATACATTTATATGTACCTCCATAGATGTGCACATGTTTTTAACCTATCTAAATATCTACATATATATGTATATCTCTATATATTGACATGGATCTATGTATCTTTCTCTCTATCTATATATATATATATATATATATATATATATAGCATACACCTTTCATTGGGTACATGGTGGTTTGTCCTATTTCCACACAATCCTCCCTTTTGTGTTTTAACCTGTCTGAATACATAACTGGCATAGGTACATCTCAGGTAGCGTAGTGGTAGGTTACTCTGAGGATGGTGTACATGGTTGCAGGTTCTTATCCTGGAAAGGGTTATTATTTTACCACTCAGAGCAGGCACTAGTAGGGAAAGTGTAATTAACGCACATTTAAGCAGGTTTGCCCGTGGTCTGCGCGACATTAAGCAAAGGTTAAACCTGTGAAGTGCTTATCCATTTAACAGTGTTTAAGCGCTGCATACCATCGCACAAACCTGTGCAAACCCACTTAAAAGTGTTTTAATCAACCTGCACCCAACAGCCCTTATTCTGGCCCTCAAAATAAATTAACAGCCCTTGCAGGTCTTGAACCCAGGACCACGAACACTGACTTTACCCCTAAGGCATCTGAGATATGTACAAATGTTGTGGTGTTTAGAATATACATTTTACTATGGGCGTTCCTCACTACTGAAAACAAATGTGACAGTCAGTTGGTGTACATATGTATGATACATGCTAATGTTCATATGTTTGTGGAATTAAGTGTTGCAATGTGACCTGACAGGGTGTATTATGGATGAGAATGGTTCTTGTTTTGTGTCCTTTTTATATTGTTCCCATACTCCACGTATACCCCTCCAGTTCACTTATGGAACATCCAACCCAGGCTTTCCTTGATGTATAATTTCATTACCCATCATTCCTCCCCCACCCCAATCTCCACATACACAACAAGCATCCCTTCTATGGTGAATTAAGTTAATATTAATAGTTATAATACCAGAGCTGCATGTGTTTTGTGTACACTTCGCTTCCTTTGGATTGCATCTTTGTCACGAAGTGTGTTCATAGATGTTTATATATATGGCTATAGATGTAACCACACACACACATATATATATATATATATATATATATATATATATATATATATATATATATATATATATATATATATATATATATATATATATATATATAAAATATATATTTCTATCTATGTGCAGACATCACTGACATGTATATATATATATATATATATATATATATATATATATATATATATATTGTAACACATACATATGTAGACTTATATATGTTGATTCAAACTACAGTACATTACAATGTACTGTACATATGTACACAAAGTGACTGTCCCATTTGTGGTCAGTACTGTGGAATGCCTATAGTATAAGGTGAAGTCTAAAGACCATGAAACATGTATACAGCTCAGATGGCTTAGTGGTAAGTCCCATTACTATGGTGTGCATGGTCCAGGGTTCAACACCTGCAATAATTTAAAAATGTTTTTTACTCCAGAATAAGGCTCGTTTAAGCAGTTGTAAGCATGTTTAAAAGTGTCTGTGTGACATTAAAGCAGCAGTTACATACAGTTAAACAAACTTTAAAACTTAATGAACAATGAGTAGAGAAAGACACAGAAACGGCTGCTATATCCAGTATAAAAACTTTTACTTCAGTGCACAAACAATAACACAAGTGCTTTCACCAAATAGGCATCATCAGGTTTATCAAAAAGCACAAACAAGTACACACCCTTTATACAAACTGAAAATCACATGACATATACTTAAACTAAAAGAGATATAGTACATTTAAAAACACATGAACATTTTAAAACACAATATATATATATTCATAAAAACAATGAAACAAGCTGTATATTTTACTTATAATATTATATTGTTAAAACTATCTCTTTAGGAGTCTCAACTTTAATTTAGGTTTTAAAGGAACAGACTCATTTAGTCCATGCCCTGCATTTCCCCCTCAGCCTTACAATCCAAGTGGATTCCAAATCTTCAGTTCTATTACGTATATCCCCTTGTCTCACATTCTCATAGACTCTAGCAACTACTAAAAACTGAAAACTGTGAGTGGAGTCAGTGTTCAATACATGTTTAGCAAGTGCATTAATACTATTGCCCTTGTTAATATGGTAAACATGCTCCCTGATGCGATCTCTAAAAGGACAATCAGTTTTACCAATGTGGAACATTCTACATTTCATATAGTGAGCCAAATATACTATGTGTGAAGTATCACAAGTAGCATTTGTTTTAAAAGTATATGATGTACCATAATCAGGATGTTAAAAACTAGAGCTGGAGTCAATGTATGTGCACCAATTACAATGTCCTCAAGGTCTAGTACCATGTGAACAGTAATTACGCTGTGTATACTTAGGATAGCATAACCTACGTTTCAGTGACTTATTGTTCTTAAACAAGAATCTAGGTACAAAATCTATAAATCTGGAAATTTCTCTGTCTGTAATAAGAACTTTTCAGTGTTTTAATGATTTCAGTATAATTACTAATATCAGTAGTATATGTCACCTTAAACCTCAAATTTGTATCATTGGATCTCTTCTGTCTCCTAACATACTCATTACTGCCAGATGAAAAATATGGTCTGGCTTCATTTGTCTTTTATTAAAATACCTCTGAGATCATCCATGTGCAGCTAACATCAGCCACAACTGCAAAGCAAACTGTGGTCTGCTACAGATCACCCTCCATGACCCAGGACCACCACTCCACCTTACCTGGAGATGGTGGAAAACATGATAGTCCTACCAAACACCCTGGTATTGGTCGATGTCAACTACCTTACCATTAACTGGGAAACTTACTTGAGTACTCACTTCCAGGCCCAGCGCTTCCTGGAATTTATCACCTCATATGCCCTGTATCAGATGGTAAACTCCCTAACGAGAGGTGGAACTATACTAGAAGTGGTAATCACCAACATGGGCGGCAGGTGCATCACAGCAGAGGTAAACCAGTCACTGGTTAGTTCTGATCATGAACTATTCACTGATGATTTCCACACCCAACCATCTCCCCCACCCAAGGAAACCACAGTGAATACCTTTCCTACCGCTAAATTCACACTACTAAAGATAGAAGTGGGAGGTTTCACAGCCCCCAAGCTAAGGGAAAACACTGCTCAAGATACAGACAGATTTACAAATGCTCTCTATAAGCACATACAAGGATGTATGGATCGTGCCATCACTGGAAAACCAAGACTCGCTCCTCCTAGACAAGGACACCAGTCTGGTGGACCCCTGCAATAAACAGGTTATACAACAGAAGTAGAACAGTAGTCCAGAAAAACAGCAAATCCCAAGAAGGGCAGACATGCGTAACCAGTATTAGTAAGAAACTTAGGTCCCTCATGAAATCATCCATGGATAACATCAACAGGAAAATAGGCAAGGATTCTAAAGATAACCACAAAGCCTTCTTTGGCTATGTCAAGGATCTAAGTGGTAACACACAAATTTGCACTGTATCGGTGCAATAAAGCACAAATTATACTGACCCTACTGATATCACCAACATCCTTGCAGATACATTCAGTGCAAACTTTACCCCCTAAAGAGCCCACGACAATACCCGAAAAGTACAGTATCCCAGACATCAAAGACACAAAGGTGGAAATGGCCCTCTCAAATGGGAAAACACAGCATCAATGGAGGCAGATGTTGTCCCAGACTGCATCTTGCAAATACTACAAGACAAACTAACCCCCCACATAATTAAGCTTTTCAACCTAAGCCTGGTGCATAGCAACGGTTATTCCACTCCGCCAAGGTGGAAACACAACTGAACATGGTAACTACCACCCCATAAGGCTGACTAGCCTGGTCTGCAAAGCTATGGAATGCATCATCATGGCACTCATTAACAAAGACATTGGTAACCTCCAAACACTTGACCCAACCCAGGTCAGCTTGGTTGAGTGCAGACCATGCCTAGTGAACCTGTTTGACATCTTACAGACAGTCACCAAGACATTAGATGAGGGGAGAGGTGGTTCATACATACTACCTGGACCTCACCAAGGCTTTTGACAGCATTCTCCACTCATGTATTATTGATCTACTCGCCAGTCTGTACATAAACCCATACATCACAGGATGGGTTGCCAACAGGCTTACACACAGAACCCACATGGTAAGACTAGCAGCCTCCAGGCCCAACTCTTAACCATTCACAACTGGTGTCCACAGGACTCAGCCTTGGGACCCCTACTATTTGGCATATACTTCTCAGAGGTACAGGCAAACACAGGTGGACTATGGCAGACCATGTCTGGCAATGATTGCAAACTGGGAGCCATAACTGACAGTCCAGCTGACACAGACATCCTTCAAGGGGCCTCACAGAGACTGACACAGGGTGTCAAAATCATGGCCTCCAGCTAAGTACCACAAAATGCATGGTCATTCCATTTTTGAAAAACTAAACACCCACATATTAACGCATAAGTGGCAGCCAATTTAATACAGACAAAGTAATAGGGTATCTGGGGACTAAGGTAGATAGTGATCTCTCCTTTGACAATCATATGTCCAAAGTAGATAGGACATCCTTCTATGTAGGCCATCTGATTACTAAAGGGTTTGCATCTAGACATACTGAGGTTATAGAGCCCCTTTACTCATCACTCATCAGTCCCATCATAGAGTATAATAATCCATTTGGGATGTACCACAGAAGACACTTCTGACAGCTGGAAGGTTCACAAACGTACCTCGCCAAGAGGATTACTGGCCTCAAACATATGCCCTATGTAGCCAGACTGAATAAACTCCTGCAATAAACTCCTGCTTTACTCAGTGGCATCACGTTTACTCAGAGATGATCTCTGCTGGCCAACAAAGCCATGTCCAACTCAGGCTTAATGGATATGCTCCATCTATGGGAATTCATGTCACAGTGAGCCACACGCTGTAGTGAGCTAAACCTTGCCACAACAATAACTAGAAGATGCTGGAGGGATAGATTCCTGTCACAGAAACTCCCCATGCTTTGGAACATCATCCCTAATCACATTATACAGAGCTCCTCACTAACACTCTTCAAGAGAAACCTTGAAGAGTGGATGGGGAACAGTAGATACACCCCAGGGATCCCATCATAGGCTCTTCTCTACAGAGGGACAGTTAATTAATCAATGGGGTGGCAAAAGCTGACACATTAGGGCTAGTCTTATGAATGCCCTCAGGCAGTTAGCCAAGTACCTACCTATGAACCTATTCATACAGTATCAGCACATGCTGACAGATTAATTTACTTTTCAGGTGTTGACTTACCTTGTGCCAATAGCAGTTGTGTGTGCAATAGTTGAGGGCTGCCTGTTGGATGCACACAGTACACTGTCAATAAATGACAATTTACAGGTAGTCTTGTGTGTGTGCCATCCATTTGTACTGTGTGTGCAGTTGGAGAAAGGTGTCGGTCCCTAGGTGCCTACACTGTCAGCGTGTGTGCTATATGTTCCCTCCTTGCTGGCATACTGAGCACGCCTCTGTCTGCCTACTGGGGCTAGCTCAGGGTGTTCGTGGTCTGAGTCCTTCTGTGCCTGTGGGGCCCTTGGCAATGGTGGTGGGCTGTGAGGGCCTTCACAATTCTGTCCCTGCTGCAGCTGTTTCCACAGGATCATATTGTGTAGCATGGTACATACTATGAAGATGTGGGCACACGTGCCTGGAGAGTACTGCAAGGCTCCACCAGATATGTCCAAGCAACAGAACCATGATTTAAGCATCCCAAACACACGCTCTATGATGATTCTGGTTTGCACGTGTGCTTCATTATGGCATTCTTGTATAGATGTGTGTGCATTTCTGATGGGGGTCATCATCCATGGTTCCAGCATATAGCCAGCATCCCCCACCAGGTGGCCATATGGGATGTCCCCCCCTAGCAAATACCTGATACAGCTGTGAGGCATGCCAGATGTGGGAGTTGTAATAGCTTCTAGAGCTGCCAGCACATGCATCCATGATAATGCCCTGGGCATTGCTCATGACCTGGCAGTTGATGGAGGGGTATCCCTTGTGGTTTATATAGTGCCTACCCTGCTCACTGGGTGGTGACTTGATGTGTGTGTGCGTGCAGTCTATTGCACCTAGTACCTCCGGGTATTCTGCCACTCGGTGGAAGAGACGCATATTGCTGGCCAACTTCTCCTGTGTTCGAGGGAAGTATATGTGCTCATTGGCATGTGGCAACATGGCATCCAGGAACTGTTGAAGTACCCTGGATGCTGATGCGTGTGAGATCCCCATGATATCCCCAGATGGCCTTTGAAAGGTACCTGAAGCTAGTATTCTCAGTCTTACACATACCTTCGTATCCACTTTGATGGGTTCCCCTCTGTTTGTCCTGGCTCTGAGGCCTGGCTGACACAGCTCCACAAGCTGGTGCAGGGTGTCCCTGTCCACCCTGTAATGCTCTACTATCTCCAGATCATGTAGCCCCTGGCAGGTTACCCTAGATCTGAACACTCTTCTCCTCCTCTGGTGCCTGCAGTGGTTGTCAGCATCATCCTCCACACCACCTTCAAACTTCAGCACATGCTGATGGATCAAAGCTATGGCCGCCCTTAACATGTACATATTAAAAGTTCCCCATCTGTATACACCAATGGTGCAGAGTGTTTGGGAATACACAAGTGTGTGTGAGGTGGTTTCGCACTTTATACTATTGTGCTATGGATGCTGCTGATGTCATTGGGTGTGTATGAGCAATTCCAGCTGCAGGGTATCTTAATTATGGGTTTTACAGTGAGTACTGCAAGTGTGAGGTGTTTAGTGTGGAGTTATGCTTGCCTTGATTAATCTGTTGCCCTTTAAGTCACTTTTAAACCTGGATCCCCTTCCATTGTCAGGCATGCATCCACCTGCCGTCTTTCTTGTTTTGTACTTTCCCTGCCCAGTCATGTGTTGCAAAATGTGTCTTGTAGCTGATATAATGCAATTCTGCTTTGTTCTGCTGTGACACTTTACTGTTTTCTTTGCAGTACAGACCCCTCCTTTCTTGTTTTGCAGGTAGTTGCTTGCAGCCTTGTTAGCTGTTGTCAATGGCCCACTATTGGTTCCTAGGTGTTAATCAGTCATTTGTACTCCAATTTCCCTGCTGCAGCATTTCCTTATTTTTTTTCTATATCCTTCCTGTTTCAGCTCCAGTGCACACCGCGCAAACCCATTTACTGAGTTTAAGCACGTTTTCGTCTCCGTTCACATACATACTCAGTTACCTTGTGTGCTCTCAGCAAAGCAAAGCTATAGCCAATTCAACAAACCCTTTCCTGCAGCTTTGCATAGCTATGGGCAAACTGGATTAGCAATGCTCCAATGTGCTTACAGCAAAGGTGACACAACCCTCTCTTGATGTCATCTTTATCTCAAGGGCACAACTCGGTGTTATAACGCTACGCTGTGAGGTGCATCCTTACACCAGCGGGGAATCTGTGATTCACTATTACTTCTCTCATTTGCATGGCATTGCCTACTAATTCCTAGCTACCATGCATAACACTGTCACAGCCCTTTAGCAACCCTTACACCATTGTGTGGTATAGCATGCCTGCCATTGACTATTATGGGGAAATCATGATATGTGTTACATTGCAGTTTTATTCTATATTTTTCTATTTTCCTTGTGATCCTGTTTGCACGCCGCTGCCCTGCACTTAAATTAAATATTATTTTTATATTTTGTACATGTTTTTTATGCCAATGGCTATATATTTAGCCATTGGCATATATTAAAAATATAATACATGTGTTTGGTCGGCTGTCATGGCTCTGATTTTATGTTTGCAAAAATGTAAACTGTTTTTACGGCTTATATTTCTGAATGCTTACACTTCACCTGCACCACTTCCTGGATTGCTAATACCTTTATTTGCATGCTACACTGCTGCATATGGGGTAATTAGCATACAGGGGTCAGGAGCTGTGCGGGTATAGCGTACGCAGGTAATGCACGTGGAAACAGCTCGTACCTGGATCGCTCGCCGGCCATATTTGGTGTTGGCCGATGCTAAGCCTGCACCTGGCGCAAGCTTCATGAATCCCGGGGAGAGTGTGCAGCATAAATAAATTATACTAGCTGTTAAACAGCTGATGAAAAAGACAAATGTTTTATGGAAAACAACAAATTGGGAAACCCTTTTTGGGGGGTTTT
>NC_056731.1:1252375890-1252395572 GCF_019279795.1 Protopterus annectens
TTGAATTTTTGTGTGTTTAGATTCCATGCATGTGTAGTGTCTGATGTTTGAAGGTGACTGTTTTCTTAGTACATCATGCTGTTGCAATGCAGCCTCAGCATTGCCAACTGTATATGGTGATATGCTGAAAGTACAGTAAGCTCTATTTTAGGTATGGACAGATGTTTGGACATGACTACTAAGTGGTGGGGCTACTTTGCAGATGAATGATTACTGAGGACAGCTCACAGGTGTGTTACAACCATTCCTACAATAACCTGTGTAACTCCTATGCTATGGTTCTGTTAATTGAAGTGGAAGACACACAACGTAGAATGCAGTAAGGGTGACACTGAAGGCAAACCTCTTGACTCCTGTAACAGTAACACCTCCCCTGTGCATATATTGTGCATATATCAGCACTGATGGCAAAGGAAAGAGTCAGTATGCTTTGTAGCATGTTCAATAGTGCTGTAACTCTGTAATACCTATCATGAGATAGGCAGGTGTTTGATTCACAGTACTGGCACGTGTGGGTGTGTGTCCCCCCATATATGTCAAGTATGGTGGGGAATACATTCCAAATGTTTTTCACTCTCCTGAACACTGTGGCAGACATCAGTACAGAGTGAAATGTAGAAAGAAAGGCATAGGCAGGTGGTTGAATCTCACACATGTCAAGTGTCTTTATGTGTGTGACATAGGTGTATATCTTTGTGAATGCCACAGTGTGTGTGTGTGTGTGTGTGTGTGTGTGTGTGTGTGTGTGTGTGTGTGTGTGTGTATGTATGGCTGTCCTATCCCTGGTATGAGACTGTATTTTACCATAGTGAAATGTTAAGGCCCCCTCTCCCCATCCACTCAATGCAATCTAGCATCCCTGTTGATTTCATCAGTCTTAGAAGCGCATTCTAACCACCTGTGAACATGTACACCCTGGGGTGAGGCTTGTTTTTACATAGCCAACTGATGAACCCCCCCACCCCACATTCACTCACTGCAATCTAGTATCCCTGTTGATGTCCTCGATCTTAGGCCATTCTGACTACCTGTATATGTGCAATCTCTGTGGCGCATCTTGTAATTGTGTAGTACTATAGTGATGATTTGCACATAGGCAGTTGTTCTCATCCCAACACTGGCAACTGTGTGTGTGTGTGTGTGTGTGTGTGTGTGTGTGTGTGTGTGTGTGTGTGTGTGTGTGTGTGTGTGTGTGTGTTTGTGTGTGTATGTGTGTGTCAGAGTGTGTGTTACTGTCTGTGAATCACTGAGTGTGTGGGCGTGTTACTGTGTTTGTGAATCCCTGAGTGTGTGGGCGTGTCTGTGTTTGCATCCTGTCATTTGAGCAGGTATTACTGCTTCCCAATGAGAAGCCACTTTTTCCACTGGCCTTTACCCTTGTCATCTGCTATACCACTCTTTTACCTCCTCTCTGCTCCAGGTAACTATACCTGTAATGTCACCCACTATGGATGTGATGGCTCTGAACACAGTAGCTTACTACACAGCTATCATGCTCTTGGATCATTAGATCAGTAAACATAATTGAAACTTGGGAGATTAAAATTGCGATGTGGAAGCTACAAAGTGCATGCAGGTATTGTCATACAGACCTGTGAGTAGTTAACATTTACATATGGGACACTAACCACAAACACTGACATCACCCGGCACATGCAATTACACCTGAAAGAGGAAGGCAGAGCATCAAGATCAACATTCAGTTACTGTAACACATGATACATACTGTCAAATGTAACAAATGCATTCTAAAACTGTACTACATGGTATGTCTGTTGCCTGTCAAACACTACTCAACAATATTAATCTACAATTGTCTTCCTAGTATGTTCACCCTGTGCATCAGACCATATGAGCATGTCCCTGCACCGATGATGTGGATGACAGGGATGCAGCACAGGCATCATCATATGTACAGGGTGATAATGTTTGCCAGAGACCTAGGCTGCACCACTGGATGACATCATGTGTGTGGGTTAGGGCCTCTGATATCATTGAGCGTGTGTGGATGTTATGCGTGTGTGTGTGTTGAGGTGTCCTACATTTGTTTCTGGTGTGTGTGTGCGTGTGTGCATGTGTGTGTGTGTGTGTATGCACACAGGTCTAGCATGTGGCTGGCCTACACTGGGGTATTATTGACAGTTGCAGACTGTACAGGGCAGGTGCCACAGTTCACAGTGTCCAGCCTCGGCCACATGACTTGCGCCTGCCAGGGGTTGCACGGACACTACCAGGCAGAGGTCCAGATTGTGTCCACTGGAACCGTGTCCCTGTTGGGACCGCCCAGGACCATGTGCACATGGCCTACTGTGTCCTGGTGTGGACAGCATAGCACCAGCTGCACTGCTGCTGCTACCGCCACTATGGGAGCAGGCATATGAAGTAGCATGTTCACGTAGACTTTCAACAGGTTATGTAGCTGGCCTACGTCCACGTGCCTGATGCCTCACTCCCACAAGATATTCCAGCACAGCTATTCCATGCTTGAGGATTGACATGCCACGGTCAAGGACTCCCACCATGTCACCCAATCGTCTATCCAAGACATCTGCAAGATGATGGCGAGCATTTGCAATTGCCTGGATGTTATCATTTAAAGAATGGACAGCAGCCCTCTGAAGCCTCAGTCCTTCTCTGTTTTGCTGTTCAGCACATGCCTGTGTCTCCATTACAGCCTAAAACATGTGTCTGGTGACACCAGCTGATGTGCTTTGTCTTGCAGGGGCATGTTGGCCAGTGGTCCTCCTACGAACAGCACTGGGCACATGCCCGTGTTGGACATCACCAGTCAGTTGGCTGGGATCATGGTGTGCAGGCACACCTTCCATAGTCTCCACACTTCCCTGCTCCATGCTACCATCTGCCAACTGTCCTTCCTCTATGGCCACTGGTGATGGGATATGTGTAGGCAGTAGAAGTGTGTGCGGCGATGAGGGGGATACAGGTGGAATGGCAACCAATGGCACAGATTCAGCCCCTGACAACCCTGCCTGTGCCTCAATCATACTTTCATCATCATTGCTAGTGTCTGTGGGGACACTAACATCAGGTGGACCGCAGGAGGGCAATGCACCTACATCAACACCTGTGGAGGCAGACAAGAACTGTACATTACAAGTTATACAGCACACACACACACACACACACACACACACACACACACACACACACACACACACACACACACACACACAGACACACACACAGACACACATGCACACACACACACACACACACACACACACACACACACACACACACACACAGACAGACAGACACACACACACACACACACATACAGATACACACACACACAGACACGCACAGACAGGCACACACACACACACACACACACACACACACACACACACACACACACACACACAGGACAGACACACAGACAGACAGACACACAGACAGACACACATACACACCGACACACACACAGACACACACACAGACAGACAGACACACACACACACATATACAGACACACACACACACACACACACACACACACACACACACACACACACACACACACACACACATGCTATAGCACCCAATGTGATATAGCAGATGGCATTCAACTTAGACAATTATAGTGGTAGTTATCATATATTTCTGAGTTGCACACAACAGCATGCATATGATATAGCAGAAGGCATGCACCTTACACATTTATAGTAGTAGTTAGCATACATCCCTGTGTTGCACCATTTGTATTAGTAGCTTATGCCCTGTACTTGCAATACAATGCATGTACTATGCACCACACTGCCATGTTTTGTGCAACATACCCGCATGTTAACAGATCATCGTTTGTACACCTGCCACTGATGCTTTGTGTTGGCCACTGCCCCTATGTGTGAGGTGGACATGTGTAGAAGGGTATGTGGAGTGAATACTATGTTTACCTGGGCCCTGGCTTGCATATCTCCCCCAAAGCAGTGCATGTCTGTTCAACATTATTTTGCCTTCCCCTGAGCTGAGTCTACAGACAATGTGCATGCTGCTGTACACACATCTTTGACATGGCTGTCACTACTTTGCAATGGTGCCACAGACCAGCACAGGTTAACAGTACACCAGCCTGATACGTGGCATATGACCTTGCCAATCACATGTAGTCTGACATGTCTTCTGCTGACGTGTTGAATGACATGCATACATGTGTAATACAATGGTGTCCTTATAAATATACAGTAAGGTGATGGTGTCCCAATGCAGGGACGTGTTATACTAACATGGACCTTCAGCTGACGCAATGTAGTCAGTCCACCTTACAAATATGATGTGCATAGCCATTGCAGGGCATCATGTGGCTTCACTATTGCTATACAGTGTGAGTTACAGACACAGTTCAGAGCCATGACTGTGTTCAGATACAATACATATCTAATGTGGAATGTGACCCACGTCACTGAGGTGTATACACACTAAACCGTAATGTGGAATGTGTGACACAGGTCACTGTATGGTATACAGATGACATCCCTGCACATCTGCAACCATATTACAGATGCCTGGAAACTATGCCCAGACAAGGCTAACTTAGCAGTACTCCATGTCCCACATGCCATCTCTGTACCTCACACACATGAGGAGCAAGCATAACAGTGATGTCTGATACCAGCAAGGTGAATGTACTGTATCTGTGGCTTGCTGTGGTTGTATGTGTATGTTGTGCAACACATGTATGCATTTGGATACTGTATAGGTGAATGCTTTCATGTCGTGACACACTCACAATGTTCAAGACATGTTATGTGGTGGTTTTGATGTCATGCCTACACAGGCTTTGTACAGGCCTGTATGATGTTTAGTGTTTCACATCTGCAATATCACCATTACACAAAGGCCATAGTTGTATTGTGTCGAGCCAATGTACAACAGGGTGTACACACATGTACATCACTTCTACTGTGTGTGTTGCTTCATGTCTCTGGCCATCCTCCATGACCATGTGTACACATGTTTTTTCCAATGGTTGTGATGGGCATCTGTCTCATATGTCAGTGTTATCCCATATGACATACACTCATAGATGTCATATGCTCCACTGAGGACAGGGTTATGCAGACAAAGGGTGGTATGTTTGGGATGTGAGATATCATGTTTTGCAGGATAGTTGAGCAGTGTTGCAGTCAGCCCACTAAATGTCATGGACATGTCAGATAGCACATGACATTGTGTGACATTCATAGCATGGGTATAATTCACAAGGGTGAATCCTGTGGGTTGGTCATATTCCAGCTCCAACACATTTAGAGTGTGTGCACACATATGCTCTCTGTATAGTACTGTTTGTATTCCCCACATGTGTAATGCTGATCTGTAGTACATGTCCCTACAGTGAACCACACCTCCACCATTGTATTCACAGCTGTCCACACATCTGGCAATGACAGTGTGTAAGGTTTAGTGTAGGTGTTTCATATAGTCTTCAATCATTCCACATGGGTAACCACTGCGATGCATTGCAGGTCTGACCAGTGTATACTAACAGGACCACCGTACATTATGTGTACATGTGTTAAATGGCCACATGGCAGATAGCATGCAATTAATATGATCTGTGCATTATCAAGCCTTGTAAATAGCAATCAAACCTGCAAGAGGCTGGTGTCGCTGTGAAATGCCAGAGGTACCTAAATAGGAGTGTCACAGCAGTAAGATCATTATCCATACCTGTGTGATAGCTACAGGGTGCAATGTCCATATTAGCACATAAGCCAGTACAATAGACTATACTATGGCGTATACACATCTGTGCATACATAGAGTAGTAGACTATAGTATGTGACATGTGTGCATACATGCCTTGCTTATGATGTTACATTACATATTGTACAGTAACACATGTAACTATATGAAATATAGGTGTGTTATATGTGCAGTAGTGACTTACCAGGCAACTCCAGGCTTGGTGGTTGTGAGACACCCACCTCCACAATACCAGCTAAAGCTTGTGGATGGAATTCTGCAGGTGTCCCCAAGTTGGCCGGTAGCTCCTCGGTACGTGTGAGTGGGGGCTGGGTGAGTGGCCCCCCACCTGTTGCACCTTGTTCCCTGGTGATTGCATTAGCACGCTGTTTCACCCATCTTATGAGGTTGGTGCAGTGTCGGCACACCTGCTGATAGGTGCAATTGTGGCCACCAACATCATTTACCCTCCTGCGGAGTTCCTCCCACTGGGCATCCCGCTGCTGTGCATCCTGTGGCACATGGCTGAATAGTGTCATCCTCCAAGCGGGTGTATAGTGGCAGCCTGGCACGTGGCATATCTGGAAAACATAATGATGGAGACAGGTCACAGTAACTCACAGAGAAGTACAGAAGTACAGCTGAACATACATGTGTATCACATTTATTAAGATTACAAATATGTCTTTGCAAATCTACATGACACTAACACCACTGACATGTTTAATTCACACACATTTGACACTTACTGGTGATTTGATGTTATCACCATATATGTGTGTGTGTCAATTGATGACATTGCTCATACTCCATGTAGATGTCTTGATGTGGGCATGTCTGTTTGCCTGTACTGGTGTCTTTACCTATCAGCACATGCCTGGATCTGTTCACATTAATGCAATAGACCTTAATGCTGTGTATATGTCACATATATAGTCATACACAGCCTTAAGGGATGTGACCTGTGACCCTGCAGACTTGCTCACAGAAAGTTTTACATGTATGTGTTTTGCCATATACATCTACATGGCACTGTACAGCTATTTAGCATCCTGCTATGTATTACCTGTGTTGCACATGTGAAACACATGGGACAATGGCTAGCCTGATGGTATTTGCAGGGTTGGATATCAACTATAGCATGTATGGTCATAGTGAACTAGTAGGCTATATGCCCTGGGCCATTTATGAGCCTAGGCTGAAAGGTTACCTAGCTGTAGCCAACAGACAGGTAGGTTTCAGTGGCCAATTCAAGCAGTGCCACAGAACGGATCCACAGGGTTACTGATATATTTGCCATGCGGTCCTTACACCATGTCACAAAGAGAGGCAATGTGCAGCTTCACTGGATAAGGATGCATAATATGGCAGGAGTATGTAAAGTGTATGGGACAGAGTTGTACTAGAAAGGTGGATGTCCATGAAGTATGTGTTTATTTGAAATCAGGCTGTGTAAGTGTAGCATGTCTAACATCTCTGTTTTGGACATGTCTTTATTCAGGGTAGGCATCATGCTACATAGTGGAGCTAGGGATTGGGAAGGCCAGTGTAGGCCATCTGAACCTGACCAATATCCCTTAAAGGAGATATGTGATCTATTATGGGCACTTGAGTGTTGAGTATGGCTGGACAATGATCTCTATATTCATGGATGGCACCCTGTCATGATTAGGGGTGCCACATATGACTACCTGTCTGGTGTAGTGAAGTAACTATCAAAAGAAAGGCTACTGTCCAGCTGCATCCCATACACACACAGTTTCCATTATGTTGACCGCTGCCTAGGTGGTAGTTCATGGGTACAGGGTTTTTAACATAGGGGATGACAATGCAATACTTAGCTGTCAGAGTGTGGCCATACATCACACACCACACATCGACCCACAAAGGCCCTTCTGTATGTGGACCGCAGCACACATTGAGTCAACTATTGCTCCTAGTTCATAGTCATTTGCAAACTTCAATAGGCAGATGCCTTCTGTGTTAGTCTGTGTGGTATAGATAACAAAGAGGGGGAGTACCAGGAATTAACCCTGTATTACTGTAGCTGGCACTGGTTTGATGTGCATGTATTAGTTAGACACCTTCTGTAGTGCTGGTTCTGCCAGCAGTCCAGTTGTGAACCACTCCTGTGACATACGAATATACGCCTAGTATACTGATTGTAGTTGGAATACAGTATGGGTGGTGGTGTCCTAAGACCTGGCAAGGTCATGATATGCTGTGTGAATCAACCTTACTGTCATCTACATCTGTACTGACTACATCAAATAAGTTGATCATGGCTCATGGCCTTACAGACCAGACTCAGCAGGGTAGTAGTGCACTATTTCCCATTATCAGTGGTGTCTCCCCCTTTGTGGGGTGTGATAACTGTTGCTGTGCACCATTCAGTGTGTACACAGCCTGATATGAAGCTATGATTGAACATGATGTGTATGTGGAGAGCAAATTGTTCTGACATTTCTATAGGATAAACCCTGTGATGTTGACAGGTCCCATGAAAGCTGTATGTATGGCTTTAGAGAGTGCAGCTTATACCTGCATAGTTGTTATTGCAGGGGCTATGTAGTGTACATGGATATATAAATAAGTGTACCTGTTGGGGGGGAGGTGGGAGTGGGTTTAGGTTCTCCAAGACCCTATCTGGATGAACAGGTGCTATTTCTGTAGGTGCAGTACTTCCCATGCCATAGTGCTGTGAAGCACAGCAGGTCTTGTTGTTGCCATTATGATTCATGACACAGCTATAGAATGCTCTGTGGTTGGCCTCATAATATGTGGCTGATTAGTTTCACAGTAGCTTTGTGTGGTTTTATATGGTGTATCTGCATCTTACTGAGGCTGACCAGGGATCACCACCACTCATGTGTGTTCACTCTTGCAACAGTTACTACCTTCTGTGGTACAGTTTAAGGCAGGGTACCACCAGTTTGCCTTCTTGTTTGTGTTTGGTTGAATCTTGGTTCTGTTTCAGTGGCACAATCACTGCACTTATGTGAGTGCTTAAAGTTCATTTGTATAGGATTCAGCATTTGCACATGCATTGTCCATCTGCATGGGTGCCATGACAGTCACCACTTCACTCTTAAGAAGCATAACATTGGCTTTGGAGACTGACTATGTGTAGCATACTGTTAGCCCTGTTTGTGTGACTATGGTGATCCAGGTCATTGGGGTTGATGAAATCCAACATGCATTGAGTGCAGGTGTTGGTACATGAGGGGTCTTCCCAGTTCATAATGGAATAGTTGAGAGTAGCCATTATTATGGTTTTCTGTCTCAAACCTAATATTCCCCATTACAGCACAATATGACAGTTGGGAATTCTGAGGCATGGTGGGTGATCTGTCACAAGGTGCAATTTGGATTCCACTTTGGCACAAAGGTAGTTGCTCAGCATAATGCATCTGAAGTTATGCAAGTGCAACTAGCGTGGGGGTGTACATATTCTTCAGGAATATGGACACACCTGTGGCCCGTGTGTTCCAATAAAGGATATGGTCATGCAGGCGTGCTCTCCGGAGCGTTGAACCATATCTCAGTCACTGCACAGATATGTTCTCCATGCTAAGGATTGACATAAGTGAGTCCATATTGAGTTTCTGAAATGTATCACTGAGTAGTGAGATCCGCAGTTTATTGCTTGGCTGTCCCCATTACAGCAGTGGACTTCCACTTGAACTTTGCATGATGAAGGCACTATAGGGGAAGCTTAAGCCCTAGCCAGTATCCAGATTTCCGTGGGTGACATGTTCCGGCCCTGTCTGGCAAAGAATCATGGTCTGTCAACCATGTTATCCCAGGCAGAGAGATACTGGATACCCTTTTCATTGCACCAGTACATTAGACAATTGTGGAATGCAATCCTTTTGTCCCTGTACTGCAGTATCATTCTGACCAATGGCAGAATGCTACCCAGTCCTTGTGACATACCTGCATGGGCTACAAGACCTGACAGTTCCTACATGTGTGTTTCCATGTAGTCCAGGCTACTGCATCACAGGTCCTGCACAACAACATGGAATATGCCAGGGTCATCTGTATAGTTCAAAAGGTGGTCTGAGTGTATGGGTATGTGACTAATCATGGCAGACAGGCAGCTGACAGTATGGTTTACCTTGTATAGCTTGGTGTGTAACATAGTGCTAGATTTTGCATTCACAGATGAGTACTGCTGGGCATGTTTCCGGCCACTTGTTCTAAGGTGTGGCACAATTATGCAAACTATGTCATACAGTTTGTGTATTTTGTTACCTGTCTATTCCAGCTTGGGAGGTCACTTGCTTGGCCAGATACTTATAAGCCTCTGTGAATGTGTGTGATTTCTGGTAGTATGTGTGGGTGTCCTTACTGTGTTCTGGTAAGGGTATGTGATGGTTGTGATGATGAGATGCATGTGTTAGCCTACAGCTCATGACTGTCCAGTCCAGTCATGGCTGTAGACTGGACTGCCTTCCAGCTTACCCCTGTAGCTGCATCCCAGACAATGTGTGGGGTATGGTGTTAGGTGGGTTTGGCAGTGCACATGGCATAGAGATTACATTCCCCCAGGATGGCCACATACACAAAGCTGACATTAGTAAACACCAGTAGCTGACTAGTGGACATGCCTGTATGAGCATTCAGTACTACAAGTACCAAGTACTGTATTTAGTTTACTTATTGCTTATGAAGATGTTTTAAACAGTGATACTCACAAGTAAATATTTGTGTTATGGACGTAACAACACTGGCTATTACAGAAACATAGTAGCTACCTTTAGCAGCAATCCTCCACTGAGGAGCACATCACATCCTGATAGTTGATTACAGATGATGCAAGTGTCTACAGGTCTGTATCCTTTTCTGGGTATATACTCACATATCCACTAGAACCATGAGTTCTGTTGGGCAAAGACACCCACTCCCCAAACAGAGTCATGTATCAATAGACTCTGCTGCCGCTGTCAACATAATCAGGATATAATCAGATAGTGTAAGCCATCACCTATGAAGCAGCTATTAAACATGAGCAACAGTCTCCTACATCTCACATTCCTACTGCAGATGTTACACTGGAGTTAAAGTTGATATGAAACCTGTTTCATTACCTGTACTGTGCACAACATTACATACAGTATTTGCATCTCACTATGTGCTTACATAACATTACATTCTCTGTTGACCTTAAAGTCCAACCAGTGTGTCTATATGGGTGATTCAAATGTTTATTATACTGATGAATACTAGCTATATATCAAACTGTGGTTAAGGTATACTTTTTAATATGATAAACATCCCTGACTTTATTGCTTGCAAATGATACTAGAGATGCACATGTGATACTATGCAAACGCTGTAACCATTACACTATTGACATTAACGTTGCTTCTGCCTATTTCCTATTTAGATGATTTCTATGTGTAAGCTAGGCTAAGCAAAGGGAGGAGGTGCCCAAACCCACTGAGCTTCATTTACTCTTGAAATAAAACATAGAACAAATGAAATGAGAGACTATAAATTACATTCCTAACTACATTAGGCATAGCCCCTCACTGACACACTTCAAGGGAAACCTTGATGTGTGAATGGGTAACAGAATATACACGTCTGGGATCATGAGTCCCAGAACCATACAGCCAGGGGGTGGGGGAGCCTCTCCAGTTTTATAGCTGTAAGACCTGTTGGGGAAACTGAATGGTGTTGATTCTTCAAGTTAACATGCCCTCTTTAGATCACTAAGTTCCCCTATCACCCTCCACCACCCCAGTCTTCAACAGCTTCCGGCAACTCTGTCTGGAATCACTTCATTGGCTATGCTTGACAGAGGCTCAGTTACTTCAGCAATGGTGTGGAGAAAGCCAGCACACTGTAGCTATGCTTCCAATTGCCCTTGGGCAGATAGCCTACTACCTATCTATGAACCTCTAAGGTGCAGGCCATCACAGCCATAATATGTGAATAAACAGAGCTTTCAGATAACAATATACAGTGAAAAATCACCATGTAGTCATAAAACAGTTAAGTACAGCAAAAACATACAGAACACTGATACTTAATCACTCTAAAAGCCTATCTTGGAAGCTAGAAGTCTTGTACATGTTTAAGGCTTTCTATTACTTACCAGTATGTTACCTACAGGAAAGATGAGAAACAAGCACAGATGGGAAACATGCATGCAACAATACCATACCGGCTTATGTGTCAGCCTTAGGCTTTGGAATACTGGCCAAGGCTATTGGCGCCCCCCATGGTGCCTTTTTTAGGAAAGTCTTAAAGGTGAATCCCACCTCCATAAACAGCACAACAGCAGAATCTATGAGGGTTATGATGCTCAACGCCAGGGGTTGTGATCACAACATGCATGCACTCACAGCACTCTTCAGTATGGACAACATCAACATCTGTGCAGTAGCTGAGGCCTGTTTAAGGCTCCTGGGAACACACCAGCACTACTGGACTACAACCCATACCACACATTTTGGCCACAGAAGATGGTCTGACACAATCATGGAGGGGGTGTATCCATATTCATCAGGGATGCCTACACCTCCAGGTTAGTGGGGCAACATGATACCTCTGAGATCATCCATGTGCAGCTAACATCAGCCACAACTGCAATGCAAACTGTGGCCTGCTACAGATAACCCTTCATGACCCAGGACCACCACTCCACCTACCTGGAGACAATGGAAAACATGACAGTCCTACCACACACCCTGGTATTGGTCGATGTCAAGTACGCCACCATTAACTGGGAAACTTACTCAAGTACTCACTTTCAGGCCCAGCTCTTCCTGGAATTTATCACCTCATATGCCCTGTATCAGATGGTAAACTCCTTAATGAGGGGTGGAAACATACTAGAAGTGGTAATCAACAACATGGACGACAGGTGCGCCACAGAAGAGGTAAACCAGTCACTGGTTAGATCTGACCATGAACTATTCACTGTTTCCACACCCAAACATCTCCCCCACCCACAGAAACCACAGTGTATACCTTTCCTACAGCTAAATTCACACTACAAGAGACAGGGGTGGGGGTTTCACAGACCCCACGCTAAGGTAAAACACTGCTCAAGATACAGACAGATTTACAAACGCACTCTATAAGCACCTACAAGGATATATAGATCATGCCATCACTGGTAAACCAAGATTCACTCCTCCTAGACAAGGGCACCAGTGTGGTGGACCTCTGCAATAAACAGACTATACAACAGAAGTAGGACAGTAGTCCAGAAAAACAGCAAATCCCAAGAAGGGTAGACATCCATGACCAGTATTAGTAAGAAACTTAGGTCCCTCATGAAATCATCTAAGGCTGACATCATCAGGAAAATAGGCAAGGATTTGAAAGATAACCACAAAGCCTTCTTTGGCTATGTCAAGGATCTAAGTGGTAACACACAGATTTGCACTGTGCCAGTGCAATATAGCACAAAATATACTGACCCTACTGATATCGCTAACATCCTCGCAGATACATTCACTGCAAACTTCACTGTTTAAAGAGCCCACAACAATACCTGAAAAGTACAGTATCCCAGACATCAGAGACACACAGGTGGAAATGGGCCTCTCTAACAGAAAACACAGCGTCAATGGAGGCAGATGGTGTCCCAGACTGCATCTTGCAAACACTACATGACAAACTGATCCCCCCACCTAATTAAGCTTTTCAACCTCAGCCTCTGCAAAGGCTACATGCCCATACAATGGTGCGTGGCAACAGTTATTCCACTCCACCAAGGTGGAAACACAACTGACCATGGTAACTACTACCACATAAGCCTGACTAGCCTGGTCTGCAAAGCTATGGAGCGCATCCTCATGGCATTCATTAACAAAGACATTGGTAACCACCAAACACTTGACCCAACCCAGGTCAGCTTGGTTGAGTGCATTTCATGCCTACTGAACCTGTTTGAAGTCTTACAGTCACCACGATGTTAGATGAGGGGAGAGGTGGTTCACACATACTACCTGGACCTTGCCAAGGCTTTTGGCACCATTCCCCACTCGGGTATTATTGATAAACTCACCAACCTGTACATAAACCCATACATCACAGGATGGGCTGCCAATGGGCTTGCACACAGAACTCACATGGTATGACTAGCGGCCTCCAGGTCCAACTCTTAACCAGTCACAACTGGTGTCCCACAGGACTCACTTCTGGGACCCCTACTGTTTGACATATACTTCTCTGAGGTACAGGCAAACACAGGTGGACTACATCAGACCATGTTTGGCAATGACTGCAAACTGGGAGCCATAATTGACAGTCCAGCTGACACAGACATCCTTCAAGGGGCCTCACAGAGACCGACACAGGGTGTCAAAATCATGACCTCTAGCGAAGTGCCACAAACTGCACTGTCATTCCATTGTGGACAATTAAACACCCACATAGTAACACATAAGTGGCAGACACTTTAATACTGATGAGGTAATAGGGTATCTAGGGACTAAGGTAGATAGTGATCTCTCCTTTGACAAGCATATCTCCAAAGTAGTTAGGATATCCTTCTATGTAGGCCATCTGATTACTAAAGGGTTCACATCTAGACACACTGAGGTTATAGTGCCCCTTTACTCATTATTCATCAGTCCCATCAAAGAGTATAATAACCCATTTGGGATGTACCTCAGAAGACACTTCCAATAGCTGGAAGGTCCATGAATGTACCTCGCCAAGAGGATTAATGGCCTCAAACATATGTCCTATGCAGCCAGACTGAATGAAGTACTGCTTTACTCAGTGGTATCTCATTTACTCAGAGATGATCTCTGCTGGCCAACAAAGCCATGTCGAACTCAAGCTTAATTGATATGCTCCAGCTATGGGAATCCATGTCAAAATGTGCCACATGCTGTAGTGAGCTGAACCTTTCCACAACAATAACTGGAATATGCTGGAGGGACTGATTCCTGTTACAGAAACTCCCCATACTTTGGAACAACATCCCTAATTACATTATACAGAGCCCCTCACTAACACTCTTCCAGAGTAACCTTGAAGAGTAGATGGGGAACAGTAGATACACCCCAGGGATCCTGCCATTGGCTCTACTCCACAGAGGGACAGTTAATGAATCAATGGGGTGGCAAAAGCTGACACATTTTGGCTAGGCTTATGAATGCCCTCAGGCAGTTAGCCAAGTACCTACCTATGAACCTATAAACATATACATACAGTATCAGCACATGCTGATAGCTTAATTTACTGTTCAGGTGTTGACTTACCTTGTGCCAATAGCAGTTGTGTGTGCAATAGTTAAGGGCTGCCTATGTTGGATGCACACAGTAGACTGCCTATACATGACAATTTATAGGTGGTCATGTGTGTGTGCCATCCATTTTTACTGTGTGTGCAGGTGGAGAAAGGTGTCAGTCCTAAGTGCCACCACTGTCAGTGTGTTGACTAAGCCTACTAATCTGTCAGTGTGTGCTATATGTTCCATTCTTGCCAAGGCATGGGCATACTCACACCACCGTCTGCCTACTGGGATTGGCTCAGAGTGTTCATGGTGTGAGTGCCTATGTGCCTGTGGGACCCTTGGCAATGGTGGTGGGCTGTGAGGGCCTTCACCATTCGGCCCCTGCTGCACCTGTTTCTGCAGGATCATATTGTGTAGCATGGCACATACTATGAAGATGTGGACACACATGCCTGGAAAGTACTGCAAGGCTCCACCAGATATGTCTAAGCAACGAAACTGTGATTTAAGCATCCCAAACCCATGTTCTGTGACAATTCTGGTTTGTGCGTGTGCCTCATTATGGCGTTCCTGCATGTGCATTTCTGATGAGAGTCATCATCCACGGTTCCAGTGCATAGCCAGCATCCCCCACCAGGTGGCCATATTGGATGTCCCCCCTGGCAAATACCTGATACAACTGTGAGGCATGCCAGATGTGGGAGTCGTGATAGCTTCCAGGGCTGCCAGCGCACATACCCATGATAATACCCTGGGCATTGCACACACCCTGGCAGTTCATGGAGGGGTATCCCTTGTGGTTTATGTAGCACCTACCCTGCTCACTGGTTGGTGATTTGATGTGTATGTGCGTGCAGTCTATTGCACCCAGTACCTTCGAGTATTCTGCCACACGGTGGAAGAGACACATATTGCTGGCCAACTCCTCCTGCATTTGGGGGAAGTATATGTGCTCATTGGCATGTGGTAACATGGCATCCAGGAACTGGTGAAGTACCCTGGATGCTGATGCCTTTGAGATCCCCATGATATCCCCAGTTTGCCTTTGAAAGGTATCTGTAGCTAGTATTCTCAGGCTTACACATACCTTCATATCCACTGGGATGGGTTCCACTCTGTTTGTCCTGGCTCTGAGGCATGGCCGGCACAGCTCCTCAAGTTGCTGTAGGGTGTCCCTGTCCACCCTGTAATACTCTTCTATCTCCAGATCATGTAGCCCCTGGTAGGTTACCCTGGGTCTGAACAGTCTTCTCCTCCTCTGGTGCCTGAGGTGGTTGTGTGCATCATCCTCCACACCACCTTCAGTTATAACTCATGCTGGTGGATCAAAGCTATGGCAGCCCCTAACATGTACATACTAAAAGTTCCCCATATGTATACACCACTGGTGCAGAGTGTATGGGAATACACAAGTGTGTATGAGGTGCTTTCACACTTTATACTATTGTGCTATGGATGCTGCTGATGTCATTAGATGTGTATGAGCAATTCCAGCTGCAGGGTATCTTAATTATGGGTTTTACAGTGAGTACTGCAAGTGTGGGGCCTTTAGTGTGGAGTTATGCTTGCCTGCCTTGATTAATCTGTTGTCCTTTAATTCACTTTTAAACCTGGATCCCCTCCCATTATCAGGCATGCATCCACCTGCCATCTTTCTTGTTTTGTACTTTCCCTACCCAGTCATGTGTTGCAAAATGTGTTTTGTAGCTGATATACTGCAAATCTGCTTTGTTCTGCTGTGACACTTAACTGTTTTCTTTGCAGTACAGCCTCTCCCCTTTCCTGCTCTGCAGATAGCTGCTTGCAGCCTTTGTTTGCTGTTGTCAATGGCCCACTGTAGGTTCCTAGGTGTTAATTATCATTTGTACTCCAATTTCCCTGCTGCAGCATTTCCTTATTTCTTTCCTATATCCTTCCTGTTTCAGCTCCAGTGCTCGCCACGCAAACCCATTTACCGGGTTTAAGCTCGTTTTCATCTCCATTCCCATGCATATTCGGTTACCTTGTGTACTCTCAGCTAAGCAAAGCTATAGCCATTTCAACACACCTCTATCCTGCAGCTTTACTTAGCTACAGGCAAGCCAATTTAGCAATGCTCCAATGTGCTTACAGCAAAGGTGACACACCCCTCTCTTGATGTCATATTTAGCTCAAGGTCATATCTCAGTGTTATAATGCTATGCTGTGAGGTGCATCCTTACACCAGGAGGGAATCTGTGATTCACTATTACTCCTCTCATTTGCATGGCATTGTCTACTAATTCCTAGCTACTGTGCATAACACTGTCACAGCCCCTTAGCAACCCTTGCACCATGGTGTAGTGTAGCATGCCTGCCCTTGACTATTATGGGGAAATCATGATATGTGTTACATTGCAGTTTTATTCTATATTTTTCTATTTTTTTCTTGCGATCCGGTTTGCGCTGCTGCGCTGCACTTAAACTTCATGATAGTGCGCAAAATGAAATTAAATGTTCTTTTTTATATTTTGTACATGTTTTTTCATGCCAATGGCTATATATTTAGCCATTTGCATATAATAATGATGTAATACATGTGTTTGGCCGGCTGTCATGGCTCCGATTTTATGTTTGTAAAAATGTAAACTGTTTTTTTACGGTTTACATTTCTGCTTGCTTACACTATGCCTGAACCACTTCCTGGATCACTAAATACCTTCATTTGCATGCTACACTGCTGCAACTGGGGTAATTAGCATACAGGTGCTGGGAGCTGTGTGGGCGTAGCGTACGCAGGTAGTGCACGTGGAAACAGCTCATACCTGGATTGGTCGCCAGACATATTTGGTGTTAGAACACCAACAATATGACTGCACCTGGGTGCAAGCTTCATGAATCCTGGGGTATATCATTTAACATGGCATTTAATGGGAAAAGCATCATGTTAAAGGTACAATGAACAATCAAATGTTACTGAGCAAGACTTGAATAAACTTGAAGTAGTAATGCAGTATAAAAAATATATAAAATATATTTGTAACTTTGATGTTTAAAACAGTCTCATTGATTTAGTGTAAAAAGATCCATAGAATAAAAAATGTAAAGTAATGTAATAAATATTCTGACATTATAAATAAACATAAAAAGGTGGTGTGTTGATAAAATAGAATGCTTAAATAAAATATATAAAAATGTCTCATAATAAAATACGTAAATAATTGTGTTTGTAATAAATATGTAAAAATTATGTATATATATATATATCAATAAATATAATAATTAATTGTGTAAATGCTAGTAAGTATGCATTTACATAATAAAATAAATTGTAACAATAAATAAATATTAATATAAAAAATAATATCAATGTTAAAAATATATATATATGTTTCCTATAAAATTGTTAGTTTCTGAATATATAAATACTAGTAATTGTCATAAATAGCATAGATCAACATTGACTCAACATCAAAAAATATTTTGATAAAAAACAAAATTTATATAAACTGTGATCTTAGTTTTAATATGCTAGAAATAGCAATTTGTTCATTCAAACCTGGCATTAAGCCTGAGTTGCCATAAACATTCTTTTGCTTCTAACAACGTTTTGTCATCTCCACCTTTATGTTTGTTGAAAGGTACCTTGTCAATGACAAAAAACAAAAATCTCTTATAATTGTTACATGTTCTGGTGTGATTAAATAAGGCATTAGTAGATATATGTCTTTTAATGTCACTTAGATGTTCCGTGACACGTGTTTTAAGTTTTCTAATAGTTTTTCCTATATAAAATGCATCACATGCAGTGCATGTTGCAACATACACGACCATACTGGTGTTGCAGTTACAATGACCAGGGCATTTCAGGGTTTTGCCATAATTAGATATTGAAATATAAGCAATTTTTGTTACCTCCTTTATATATTCAGAAACTAACAATTTTATAGGAAACATATATATATATTTTAACATTGATATTATTTTTTATATTAATATTTATTTATTGTTACAATTTATTTTATTATGTAAATGCATACTTACTAGCATTTACACAATTAATTATTATATTTATTGATATATATATACATAATTTTTACATATTTATTACAAACACAATTATCTACGTATTTTATTATGAGACATTTTTATATATTTTATTTACGCATTCCATTTTATCAACACACCACCTTTTTATGTTTATTTATAACGTCAGAATATTTATTACATTACTTTACATTTTTTTATTCTATGGATCTTTTTACACTAAATCAATGAGACTGTTTTAAACATCAAAGTTACAAATATATTTTATATATTTTTTATACTGCATTACTACTTCAAGTTTATTCAAGTCTTGCTCAGTAACATTTGATTGTCCATTGTACCTTTAACATGATGCTTTTTTGATTTTCTTACCATCAGCTAATTGATTGATTAATTGCTAATTGAATTACCAAAAGTTGTATATAAGGGATGACAAAATTATTCATTTTGTACTCTGATGATGCCCCATCCGAGTGGGTGAAAGCGCTTAGTATTTTGGATTGTGGAGCTATTTTATCCTTTTTCCGTTTGTGATCTGGTCTATGTTCAATAAAGGTTTTGAGAAGAATTCCAGGACTCAAGGTTTGCTGAATTTAGCTTATTAGTCTGTTCTGCCTTGATTTGAATTTAATGGGAAAAGGAAATTAAATCATAAAAGAATAGCAATATGCTGTAATATTATTTAACAATAAAGGGAAAACATCTGCATATTTTAAGCTAGAAGTGTATTCCTTTGGCATTATCTCCCATTTTCATAAAAGTA
>NC_056731.1:1252396072-1252416875 GCF_019279795.1 Protopterus annectens
CCATTATGTTGACAGCAGTCTATTGATACATGATGAGATTGCTGATACAGACCTGTAGACACTTGCATCATCTGTAATCAACTATCAGGATGTGATGTGCTCCTCAGTGGAGGATTGCTGCTAAAGGTAGCTACTATGTTTCTGTAATAGCCAGTGTTGTTACGTCCATAACACAAATATTTACTTGTGAGTATCACTGTTTAAAACATCTTCATAAGCAATAAGTAAACTAAATACAGTACTTGGTACTTGTAGTACTGAATGCTCATACAGGCATGTACACTAGTCAGCTACTGGTGTTTACTAATGTCAGCTTTGTGTATGTCGCCATCCTGGTGGAATGTAATCTCTATACCATGTACACTGCCAAACCCACCTAACACCATACCCCCACACATTGTCTGGGATGCAGCTACAGGGGTAAGCTGGAAGGCAGTCCAGTCTACAGCCATGACTGAACTGGACAGTCATGAGGTGTAGGTTAACACATGCATCTCATCATCAAAACCAACACATACCCTTACCAGAACACAGTAAGGATGCCCACACATACTACCAGAAATCACACACATTCACAGCGGCTTCTAAGTATCTGCCCAAGCAAGTGACCTCCCAAGCTGGAATAGACAGACAACAAAATACACAAACTGTATGACATAGTTTGCCTAATTGTACCATAGCTCAGAACACATGGCCGGAAACATGCCCAACAGTACTTATTTGTGAATGCAAACTCTAGCACTATGTTACACACCAAGCTATACGAGGGCAAACATACTGTCAGCGGCATGTTTGCCATGATTAGCCACATACCCTTACACTCAGACCACGTTTTGAACTATACACATGGCTCTGGCATATTACATGTTGTTGTGCAGGACCTGTGATGCAGTAGCCTGGACTGCATGGAAACACACATGTAGGAACTATCAGGTCTTGTAGCCCATGCAGGTATGTCCCAAGGCCTGGGTAGCATTCTGCCATTGTCCAGAATGATACTGCAGTACAGGGACAAAAGGATTGTATTCCACAATTGTCTATTGTACTGGTGCAATTCAAAGGGTATCCAGTATCTCTCTGCCTGGGATAACATGGTTGACAGACCATGATGCTTTGCCAGACAGGGCCTGCACCTATCACCCATGGGAATTTGGATACTTGCTAGGGCTCATGCTTCCCCTATAGTGCCTTCATCATGCAAAGTTCAAGTGAATGTCCACTGCTGTAACAGGGACAGCCAAGCAATAAACTGTGGGTCTCACTACTCAATTATACATTTCAGAAACTCAATATGGACTCATTTATGTCAATCCTTAACATGGAGAACATATCTGTGCAGTGACTGAGATATGGTTCAATGCTCCGGAGAGCACACCTGCATGACCATGTTATAACACATACCTCACCTCTTGCCCATTATCCTTTATTGGAACACATGGGCCACAGGTGTGTCCATATTCCTGAAGGATATGTACACCCCACGCTAGTTGCACATGCATAACTTCTGATGCATTATGCTGAGCAACTACCTTTGTGCCAAAGTGGAATCCAAACTGCACCTTGCGACAGATCACCCATAATGCCTCAGAATTCTCAACTGTCATATTGTGCTGTAATGGGGAATATTAGGTTTGAGACAGAAAACCATAATAATGGCTACTCTCAACTATTCCATTATGAACTGGGAAGACTCCTCATGTACCAACACCTGCACTCAATGCAGGTTGGATTTCATCAACCCCAATGACCTGGATCACCATAGTCACACAGACAGGCCTAACAGTATGCTACACATAGTCAGTCTCCAAAGCCAATGTTATGCTTCTTAAGAGTGAAGTGATGACTGTCATGACAACCATGCAGATGGACAATGCATGTGCAAATGCTGAATCCTATACAAATGCACTTTAAGCACTCACATAAGTGCAGTGATTGTGCCACTGAAACAGAACCAAAATTCAACAAAACACAAACAAGAAGGCAAACTGGTGGTAGCCTGCCTTAAACTGTACCACAGAAGGTAGTAACTGTTGCAAGAGTGAACACACATGAGTGGAGGTGATCCCTGGACAGCCTCAGTAAGATGCAGATGCACCATATAAAACCACACAAAGCTACTGTGAAACTAATCTGCCACATATTATGAGGCCAACCACAGAGCATTCTATACCTGTCGTGAATGGTAATGGCAACAACAAGACCTGCTGTGCTTCACAGCACTATTCCATGAGAAGTACTGCACCTACAGAAATAACACCTGTTCATCCAGATAGGGTCTTGGAGAACCTAAATCCACTCCCACCTCCCCCTCCCCAACAGGTACACATAGCTATATGTCCATGTACACTACAGAGCCACTGTAATAACAACTATGCAGGTACAAGCTACACTCTCTAAAGCAATACATACAGCTTTCATGGGACCTGTCAACATCTCAGGGTGTATCCTACACAAATATCAGAACAATTTGCTCTCCATACATACACATCATGTTCAATCATAGCTTCATGTCAGGCTGTGTACACACTGAATGGTGCACAGCAACAGTTAACACACCCTACAAAGGGGGAGGCACCACTGATAATGGGAAATAGTGCACTACTACCCTGCTGAGTCTGGTCTGTAAGGCCATGAACCGTGATCAACTTATTTGATGTAGTCAGTACAGATGTAGATGACAGTAAGGTTGATTCACACTGCATTTCATTACCTTGCCAGGTCTTAGGACACCTTCACCCATACTGTGTTCCAGCTACACTCAAGTAAACTAGGTGTATATTCCTATGTCATAGGAGTGGTTGGCAACTGGACTGCTGGCAGAACCAACACTACAGAAGGTGTCTGACTAATACACACACATCAAACCAGTGCCAGCTACAGTAATACATGGTTAATTCCTGGTACTCCCCCTCTTTGTTATCTATACCACACAGATTAACACAATAGGCATCTGCCTATTGAAGTTTGCAAATGACTATAAACTAGGAGCAATAGCTGACTCAGTGTGTGCTGCAGTCAACATACAGAAGGGCCTTTGTGGGTCAGATGTGTGGTGTGTGACATATGGCCACAATCTGACAGCTAAGTATCGCATTGTCATCTCCTATGTTAAAAACCCTGTACCCATGAACTACCAACTAGGCAGCGGTCAACATAATGGGAACTGTATGTGTATGGGATGCAGCTGGACAGTAGTCTTTCCTTTGATAGTTACTTCACCACACCAGTCAGGTAGTCGTAAGTGGCACCCCTAATCATGACAGGGTGCCATCCATGAATATAGAGATCATTGTTCAGCCATACTCAACACTCAAGTGACCCATAATAGATCACATATTTCCTTTAAGGGTTATTGGCCATGTTCAGATGGCCATCACTGACCTTCCCAATCCATAGCTTTACTATGCAGCATGATGCCTACCCTGAATAAAGCCATGTCCAACCCAGAGATGTTGGACATGCTGCACTTACACATGCTGATTTCAAATAAACACATACTTCATGGACATCCACCTTTCTAGTACAACTCTGTCCCATACACTTTACATACTCCTGCTATACTATGCATTCCTGAAGCTGCACATTGCCCCTCTTTGAGACATGGTGTGATGACCGCATGACAAATATATCAGTAACCCTGTGGACCAGTTCTGTTGCAGTGCTTGAAATGACCACTGAAACTTACTTGCCTGTTGGCTACAGCTAGGTAACCTTTCAGCCTAGGCTCATAAATGGCCCAGGGCATATAGCCTACTAGTTCACTATGATCATACATGCTATAGTTGATATCCAACCCTGCAAATACCATCAAGCTAGCCATTGTCCCATGTGTTTCACATGTGCAACACAGGTAATACATGGCAGGATGCTAAATAGCTGTACAGTGCCATGTAGATGTATATGGCAAAACACATACATGTAAAACTTTCCGTGAGCAAGTCTGCAGGGTCACAGGTCACATCGCTTAAGGCTGTGTATGACTGCATATGTGACATATACACAGCATTAAGGTCTATTGCATTAATGTGAACAGATCCAGGCATGTGCTGTTAGGTAAAGACACCAGTACAGGCAAACAGACATGCCCACATCAAGACAGCATCCCCATGGAGTATGAGCAATGTCATCACTTGACATACACATATGTGGTGATAACATCAAATCACCAGTAAGTGTCAAATGTGTGTGAGTTAAACATGTCAGTAGTGTTAGTGCCATGTAGATTTGCAAAGACATATTTGTAATCCTAATAAATGAGGTATACATGTATGTTCAGCTGTACTTCTGTACTTCTCTGTGAGTTACTGTGATCTGTTTCCATCATTATGTCTTCCAGGTATGCCTCATGCCCGGCTGCCACCATACACCTGCTTGGAGGATGACACTCTTTAGCTATGTGCCACAGGATGCACAGCAACGGAATGCCCAGTGGGAGGAACTCCGCATGAGGGTAAATGATGTTGGCGGCCACAATTGCACCTATCAGCAGGTGCGCTGGCACTGCACCAACCTCATAAGATGGGTGAAACAGCGTGCTAATGCAATCACCAGGTAACAAGGTGCAACAGGTTGGGAGGCCACTTACCCAGCCCCCACTCACAAGTACCGAGGAGCTACTGGCCAACCTGGGGACACCTGCAGACATCCATCCACAAGCTTTCACTGGTTTTGTGGAGGTGGGTGTCTCACAACCACCGAGCCTGGAGTTGCCTGGTAAGTCACTACTGCACATATAACACAACTATATTTCATATAGTTACATGTGTTACTGTACAATATGTAATGTAACATCATATTTAAGGCATGAATGCACACATGCCACATACTCTAGTTTGCTACTCTATGCACAGATGTGCATACTCCATAGTATAGTCTATTGTACTGGCGTATGTGCTAACATGCAGATTGCACCCTGTATCTATCACACAGGTGTGGATAATGTTCCTACTGCTTTGACACTCCTATTTAGGTACCTCTGGTATTTTGCAGTGACAGCAGCCTGTTGCAGGTGGGATTTTTATTATTTACCAGGCTTGATAATGCACAGATCATATTAATTGCATGCTATCTGCCATGTGGCCATTTAACACACATACACATAATGTATGGTAGTCCTGTTAATATCTACAGGTCAGACCTGCAATGCATCACAGTGGTTACCCATGTGGAATAATTGAAAACTATATGAAACACCTAAACTAAACCTTACAAACTGTCATTGCCAGATGTGTGGACAGCTGTGAATACAATGGTGGAGGTGCGGTCATTCTAGGGGCATGTACTACAGATCAGCATTACACATGTGGGGAATACAAACAGTACTATACAGAGAGCATATGTGTGCACACACTCTAAATGTTTTGGAGCTGGAGTATGACCAGCCCACAGGATTCACCCTTTTGGATTATACCCTTGCTATAAATGTCACACAATGTCATGTGCTATCTGACATGTCCATCACATTTAGTGGGCTGACTGCAACACTGCTGAACTATCCTTAAACACATGATATCTCACATCCCAAACATACCACCCTCTGTCTGATTAACCCTCTCCTCAGTGGAGCATATCAGATCTATGGGTGTATGTCATATGAGATAACACTGACATGTGAAATAGATGTCCATCACCACCATTGGACAAAACATGTGTACACAATGCCATGGAGGATGGCCAGAGACATGAAGCAACACATACAGTAGAAGTGATGTACATGTGTGTACACCCTGTTGTACATTGGCTTGACACAATACAACTATGGCCTTTGTGTAATGGTGATATTGCAGATGTGAAACATTAACATCATACAGGCCTGTTCACAACTTGTGTAGGCATGACATCAAACCACCACATAACATGTCTTGAACATCTTGTGTGTGTCACGACATGAAAGCATTCATATATACAGTATCCAAATACATACACATGTTGCACAATATACACATACAACCACATCAGGCCACAGATACAGATACAGTGCATTCAGTTTGCTGGTGTCAGACATCACTGTCATGCTTGCTCCTCATGTGTGTGACGTACACAGATGACATGTGGGACATGGAGTACTGCTAAGTTAGCCATGTCGGGGCATAGTTGCCAGGCATCAGTAATATGGTTGCAGATGTGCAGGGGTGTCATCTGTATACCCTACAGTGACCTGTGTCACACATTCCACATTAGGGTTTAGTGTGTATACACCTCAGTGATGTGGGTCACATTCCACATTAGATATGTATTGTATCTGAACACAGTCATGGCTATAAACTGTGTCTGTAACTTGCACTGTATAGCAATAGTGAAGCCACATGATGCCCTGCAATGGCTATGCACATCAGCTTAATGTGCAGTATGTCACTGCATATTTGTAGGGTGGACTGACAACATTGTGTCAGCTGAAGGTCCATGTTAGTATAACACGTCCCTGCATTGGGACACCATTTCCTTACTGTATATTTGAAAGGACACCATTGTGTTACACATGTATGCATGTCATTCAACACGTCAGCAGAAGACATGTCATACTGCATGTGGTTGGCAAGGTCATATGCCACACATCAGGCTGGTGTACTGTTAACCTGTGCTGGTCTGTGGTAACATTGCAAAGTAAGAACAGCCATGTACAACATGTGTATACAGCCACATGCACATTGTCTGTAGACTCAGCTCAGGGGTAGGCAGAATAATGTTGAACAGACATGCACTGCTTTGGGGGAGATATACAAGCTAGGGCTCAGGCAAACATAGTATTCAATAAACATACCCTTCTGCTCATGTCCTCCTCACACATAGGGGCAGTGGCCAAAACAAAGGATCAGTGGCAGATGTGCAAAACGATGATCTGTTAACATGCGGGGTATGTTGCACAAAACATGGCAGTGTGGTGCAATGGTGCATAGTGCATGCATTGTGTTGCAGGTATGGGGCATAAGCTACTTACAGAAATGATTCAACACAGGGATGTATGCTAACTACCACTATAATTGTGTAAGGTGCATGCCTTCTGCTAAAACACATGCATGATGTTGTGTGCAACTCAGGGATGTATAACTACCACTATAATTGTCTAGACTGAATGCCATCTGCCATATCATATGCATGTTGCATGCCATTGGGTGCCATAGCATGTTTGTCTGTCTGTGTGCGTCTGTCCTTGCTGTGTTGTATAACTTGTAATGTGCAGTTCTTGTTTGCCCCTCACAGGTGTTGATGTAGGTGCATTGCCCTCCTGTGGCCCACCTGATGTTAGTGTCCCCACAGACTCTAGCAGTGATGATGAAAGTATGATTGAGGCACAGGCAGGGTTGTCAGGGGCTGAATCTGTGCCATTGGTTGCCATTCCACCTGTATCCCCCTCATTCCTGCACATAGGTCTCCTACCTACACATACCCCATCACCAGTGGCCAAAGAGTAAGGACAGTTGGCGGGTGGTAGCATGGAACAGGGATGTGTGGAGACTGTAGAAGGTGTACCTGCATACCATGATCCCAACCAACTGACTATTGATGCCCCACACAAGCATGTCCCCAGTGCTGCTCGTAGTAGGACCACTGGCCAACATGCCCCTGTGAGACAAAGCACATCAGCTGGTGTCACCAGACGCATGTTTCAGGCTGTAATGGAGGCACAGGCAGGTGCTGAATGGCACAACAGAGAAGGTCTGAGGGTTCAGAGGGCTGATGTCCATTCTTAACTGACAACATCCAGGCAATTGCAAATGCTCACCATCATCTTGCAGATGTTTTGGATAGACGATTGGGTGACATGGTGGGAGTCCTTGACCATGGCATGTCAATCATTGAGCGTGGAATGTCTGTGCTCAAACATCTGGTGGGAGTGAGGTGTCAGGCACGTGGACATAGGCTAGCTACATCACCTGTTGAAGGTCTACATGAACATGCTACTTCACATGCCCACTCCCACAGTGGTGGTAGCAGCAGCAGTGCAGCTGGTGCTGTGCTGTCCACACCAGGATGCAACAGGCCACATGCTCATGGTCCTGGATTGTCCCAACAGGGACACTGTTCAAGTGGACATGTGTCATCAGACAGTAACCAATCTGGACCTCTGCCTGGTAGTGCCCGTGCAACCCTTGGCACATGCACGTCACGTCACATTGAGCTGTGAAACCTGCCCTGTACAGTGTGCAGCTGTCAATAATACCCCAGTGTAGGCCAGCCACATGCCAGACCTGTGTGCATACATACACACACACACACACACACACACACACACACACACACACACACACTCACCAGAAACAAATATAGGCCACCTCAACACAGACACGCATAACATCCACACACACCCAATGATATCAAAGGCGCTAACCCACACACATGATGTCATCCAATGGTGCAGCCTAGGCCTCTGGCATATGATGATGCCTGTGCAGCATCCCTGTCATCCACACCATCGGTGCAGGGACATGCTCATATGGTCTGATGCACAGGGTGTACATCCTAGGAAGACAATTGTAGATTAATATTGTTGAGTAGTGTTGACAGGCAGCAGCCATACCATGTATTATAGTTTTAGAATGCATTTTGTATGTTTCACAGTATGTATCATGTGTAACAGTAACTGCATGTTGATCCTGATGTTCTGCCTTCCTCTTTCAGGTGTAATTGCATGTGCTGGGGGACGTCCGTATTTGTGGTCAGTGTCCCATATGTAAATGTTGACTACTCACAGGTCTGTATGACAATACCTGCATGCATTTTGTAGCTTCCACATCACAGTTATAATCTCCCAAGTTTCAATTATGTTTACTGATCTAATGATCCAATAGCATGATAGCTGTGTAGTAAGCTACTGTGTTCAGAGCCATCACATCCATAGTGGGTGACATCACAGGTATAGTTACCTGGAGCGGAGAGGAGGTAAAAGAGTGGTATAGCAGATGACAAGGGTAAAGGCCAGTGGTAAAAGTGGCTTCTCATTGGGAATCAGTAATACCCGCTCTCATGACAGGATGCAAACACAGACACACCCACACACTCAGGGATTCACAGACACAGTAACACACACACACACACACACACACACACACACACACACACACACACACACACACACACACACACACAGTTGCCAGTGTTTGGATGAGAACCTCTGCCTATGTGCAAATCATCATTATAGTACTATGGAATTACAAGACACACCACAGAGATTACACATGTACAGGTAGTTGGAATGGCGTAAGATCGAGGACATCAACAGGGATACTAAATTGCAGTGAGTGTATGTGGAGAGGGGGGGTTCATCAGTAGGCTATTTAAAAACAAGCCTCATCCCAGGGTGTACATGTTTACAGGTGGTTAGAATGCCCTTCTAAGATTGATGACATCAACAGGGATACTAGATTGCCTTAACATTTCACTATGGTAAAATACAGCCTCATTCCAGGGACCAGATAGCCATACATACATACACACTCTCACACACACACACACACACACACACACACACACACACACACACACACACACACACACACACACACTGTGGCATTCACAAAGATATACACCTATGTCACACACATACAGACACTTGACATGTGAGATTCAACCACCTGCCTATGCCTTTCTTCCTACACTTCACTCTGTACTGATGTCTACAACAGTGTTCAGAAGAGTGAAAAACATTTGGGATGTTTTCCCCACCATACCTGATATATATGGACACACACATACACACACACACACACACACACACACACACACACACACACACACACGTGCCAGTACTGTGAATCAAACACCTGCCTATCTCATGATAGATATTACAGAGTTACAGCAATATCGCATACGCTACAAAGCATACTGACTCTTTTCTTTGCCAACTGTGCTGATATATGCACATTATATGCACAGGGGAGGTTTTACTTTTACAGGTTTCAAGAGGTTTGCCTTCAGTGTCACCCTTACAGCATTCTACATTGTGTGTCTCCCACTTCAATTAACAGAACCATAGCTTAGCAGTTACACAGGTTATTGTAGAAATGGTTGTAACACACCTGTGAGCTGTCCTCAGTAATCATTCATCTGCAAAGTAGCCCCACCACTTAGTAGTCATGTCCAAACATCTGTCCATACATAAAGTACAGCTTACTGTACTTTGAGCATATCACCATATACAGTTGGCAATGTTGAGGCTGCCTTGCAACAGCATGATGTACTAAGACAATAGTCACTTTCAAACATCAGACACTGCACACGCATGGAATCTAAACACAAATCAATACATGTACACATATGCAGTCTTTATCAGTAAGTGGACTAGCAGGTCAATAGGATACATTCCACACCTTCCTCACACCATATGTGAACCTAGCCGAGCATTACACCATAATAGATGTTGTATTCATGTACTGGTAGGACACACAACCACCTTCACTGAGTAGCTAAGTGTACATTCATGCCAACAGCACATATCAGCAAGACACACACACACACACAGCAATATTCCATGTCATGATCCCGCAAACTGTTACTTGACAGTTCCACAGTGAAGCCAGGGCACTGCAATGTTCAACAGTGAGCACATCATATTTTCCACACACCTCATAATTACTGGAAGAGTGCCAGCAATGTGATCTGTTTGAGCTAGGCATTAAACTCATTCAAGCATGTGCGAGGTCTGTGGCTTGTAAACATCTCACCCCATCACATTCTGGCTATTGTGGTAATAAGGTTAATGTCCAGACAGTGCACAGCATGCATGGCTTGCAATTGTTGACATGGGGTATATGTAGGAGCTGTAGGCACACATGGCTGTACATGTCATGGACATATCACCTGTAACTACTCAGGAACATACAGAGCATAGCTGTATTTTCCTGAGTCTGTCAATATAGGCCATGTGTGTAGGTCCTATGATCCTGTTATTTGGGTATGTTTGTAGGCATTGCATTAGGTGGAAATGTCTAATGACATACATGCCATATGGGTTGTTGATATGATAGGTGTCATGGGTGACCAGTTGAGAGGGAATATTACCTCTGTCAACATAGATATCAAACCGTATGTACTGTTAGCATTCAGCAGTCATGGACCTATCTGCCATGTGCATGTTTGTAATGAATGTAGCCACCTGTATGTAGAAAGGACAACAACAGCTATGGTATTTTCATTTATGTTGTATGAGTGTGGGATGTACATATCCAGGGCAGGTACATTTAAGTCATATCCAACCATGAGGGTGTTGTTTACTGGTGTACAGCAACAGTTGACTGTGTTAATGCTGGCAACATTTGAGGGACCGTTGTATGTGTACAACTGACCTGGTTACAAACAGTGGTATTATTGCATTGCATAAAACATTATGCGACTGTGTCAGTACATGGGTACTTTGCACAGCTGATGTAGGGCTAGGTACAGTCCACCAATTGAAGGTTATTTGGTGTTCTACCATACTATGTAATACCACATGTATGGATGTGTGTTGGTAGTCTGAGGACATGGTTGTGGATGTATATGAGGATACAACCTAGAATGCAGCTTTTGCCACTGTCACTTGTACCTGACTCATCTGTGATGACTTATGTCAGAGTAGTGGTCTTTACTTGTGAGTAGCCTTTATGAATATGTGGACATTACCACCTGGAATGGTCCATACCAGTGTTATGGCCCATATGTCTGGATCTGAGTTATATGGTGGTAGTGCAATTGTGCACTACAGAGCCTTCAGCCAGATGTTCCTCACTTGCACAGATGTCAGTATTCCCCATTGTAGGTTCTACATTGAGCTAATGGATTACAAAAGCCACACATCTAGCAGTGGTTAGCATAAGCATCCAATGCAATTGTCTTGTAGGTGTCAGGGTGTTACTTCTGTGCTGAGAACATTTGCCTTGGAATGCCATTATATGGGTAAATGCAACCTAGGTATTATCCATACTCCCTTGAAGCATGGATGCATGTGCTCTGTGACAAAGGCGTGTCTTTCAGTCATGACATCCCTGAATAACAGACACTGGACAACCTCATAATTACAGCAGGACAAAGGCTCATTATTTTGGTCAAGCAGTTGCCACTCGTACCATCACATCACTGCGAGTGGCAGTAATGTGCTTGGTATCAAATGCTACATCTAAGGTGACAGGCAGCAGCAGACGTTGTGTATATGACCAATGTCAGATATACTTAGTGTAGCAGTCCTGCTAATAATGAGAACTACTAACACAGCTGGGAGAGGTCATCGTGACACCTGAACCTCAGTACCATTAGACAATGGGGCTCACATATTATGCCTGCATATGCCACTGTTCCAAGTATAATGCCACTGTCCGCAACCTGCTATCAATGTATGCCTTTCAGGGCAGCAATGTGTATGACACATGCTGTAGTTAGCATCCACCTGTGTGTCCCAGTTAACCTATTGTCTGTCACTTCCACACATGCATGATTGTGTATACTTCACATATATATGTCAGTACTTCATGTACATGTATGCATATGTATCACACAGCACAGACACAGATATATAATTTATGGGTCACATACAGGTATTTGGTAGTAAACCTGTATGATGTGCATATATACTGACAGTTAAGATGTACATAGCTGTAAACCTGTGTGTTTACAATAGGAGTCCATTACAACATGTTCTGTACATGTAAGTGTACGCACATGCACACCGTGGCCTTCTGTAGTTAGAATCGGAGTGCATCTCAAACAGCCCTGTGCTACTAAGTGTATGAGCATACCCAATGCCACCTTGTGTAATTTGAGTCAGTGCATCAAAACAAGCCCTTTTTTTCTAAGTATATGAGCATGCCCAGTATAACCTTGTGTAGTTGGAGTCAGAGTGCATCCCAAACAGCCCTGTGCTACAAAGTGTATGAGCATGCCCACTGTCACCTTGTGTAATTGGAGTCAATGCATCCAAACAAGTCCTGTGATTCTATGTGTATGAGCATCACCACTGTAACCCTGTATAGTGATAGTAGTTGTCAATTCCACAGAATGGCATACTCCAGTTCAGGACTTGTTGTGCTACAACTATACCTCTCAGGTCTACCTATGCCTTACCTGCAGATGATGTGTCTTGTTTGTGCATACAGGTTGTAATGGACTCCTACTTTAAAAACACAGGTTTACAGCTATGTACATCTTAACTGTCAGTATCCCTGTTGTTGTCCTCAATCTTAGAAGGGCATTCTGACTGCCTTGAAATGTGTAATCTCTGTGGCACATCTTGTAACTGCATAGTACTGTAACAGTGATCTGTAGATAGGCAGTTCTGATCCCACCACTGGCAACTGTGTGTGTGTGTGTGTGTGTGTGTGTGTGTGTGTGTGTGTGTGTGTGTGTGTGTGTGTGTGTGTGTGTGTCAGCAAATGGGCTGAGTGTGGTTGTGTATTTGTATCTGCATCCTGTCATGACAGTGGGTATTTCTGCTTTCCAAAGAGAAACCACCTTTTGCACTGGCCTTTATCCTTGTCATCTGCTAAACCACACTTTCCCCCCACCCCCACTGCAAATAATCAGTCCTGTAATGTCACCCAGCTCAGAAGCAGAATCAGATTAAGTGTAATTGTATGAGTTCTGTGGCACATACCCTAACTGCATACCAGTCTACTAGTTACCTTTACATAGGCAAAACGTGTATGCACAATACTGGCAAGTGTGTGTGTGACTATCCTGTAGCCAGGCATACACATGTATTATGTCTTTTAACATGCTGCACACTATGGTAGTCATCTGTGGTGATTGGAGTCTACAAATTATTACATAGTTAGGAATAGAAAAGAATAGACAGTCAAGAACGACTACAGTTGGGTATGCTATTTTTCTGTGCCACTGTCAAGCAGTGACACAGAAGTGGTCACCAGGGTGTATGTCCATACCCCTCATTCCCCCACAGAAACTCCACAATCCCCGGGGTATATTTCCTTAGCCATCATTCCCCACCCCAAACTCCGCATACACAACAACCATCCCTTCTCTGGTGAACTGATTAAGATTTAAATGTTATAAAACAAGAGATGCCTCTGTTTTGTGTACACGTCAGTTCCTTTGGAGCCCTTCTGTGTCACAATGAGTGTTCAGACGTGTATACATATATATATATATATATATATATATATATATATATACATATATATATATATATATATATATATATATATATATATATATATATATATTTATATAGCTATAGCTGTGTCTGTGTATATATATATATATATATATATATATATATATATATATATATATATATATATATATATATATATATATATATATATATATATATATATATATATATATATATATATATATATATATATATATGTGTGTGTGTGTGTGTGTTTGTACACATCCCATGCGTGTATATATGTATTTAGTTATGGCAGTTGTACAGATGTAGACTTGTCCATGTTGTTTCACAGAGTACAGTACATTCAAGGGTATTGTACATATGTACACAAAGTAACTGTCCCATTTGTTTTCACTACTGTGGAATACCTGTAGTAAGATGTGTATTATAAAAAACATAAAACATGAGTACAACCCAGGTGGCTTAGTGGTATGTCCAGTGACCTCTGTGTGCATGGTCCAGGATTCAAGACCTGCAAGGCTTGTTGATAATGTTATTTAGGACTGAGTAAGACACATTTAAGCAGTTGTAAGCGGGTGTAAATGTGTTTTCTTGCCAGTAAGCTGTGGGTACACACAGGTAAAAGACATTTACAACTCGTATTACACTTGAAATACCCTTCTTTGGCAATCCTGCTGATGTCACCCACCTAGAAATATACCTCTGGGACTGCTGTAACCCTGTAATCTCTGTATCGCATCCTGTAACTGCGTAATGCTGTAGTGTGATAAACTAATTTCGTAGGTGATATAATCCCAGACATGCTAACTCCTTGTGTGTGTGTGTGTGTGTGTGTGTGTGTGTGTGTGTGTGTGTGTGTGTGTGTCTGTGTCTGTGTCTGTCTGTGCCTGTGTCTGTGTCTGTGTCTGAGAAGGGAACAATGGTTTTTAGAGTATGCACACTCACCTTTGGCAATCCTGCTGATGTCACCCACCTAGAAATACACCTCTGGGCTGCTTTAATCCAGTAATCTCTGTAGTGCATCCTGTAATTGTGTAATGCTGTAGTGTGATAAACTAGTTTGGTAGGTGTTCTAATCCCACTCATGCCAACTGTGTGTGTGTGTCTGTCTGCCTGAGAAGGGAACACTGCTTTTTAGAGTATGCACACTACTTACGAGTCACATACTCACCTTTGGCAATCCTGCTGATGTCACCCATCTAGAAATACACCTCTGGGACTGTTGTAACCCAGTAATCTCTGTAGTGCATCCTGTAACTGTGTAATGCTGTAGTGTGATAAACTATTTTGGTAGGTGTTCTAACCCCAGACATACCAACTGTGTGTGTGTGTGTGTGTGTGTGTGTGTGTGTGTGTGTGTGTGTGTGTGTGTGTGTGTGTGTCTGTCTGCCTGAGAAGGGAACAATGCTTTTCAGAGTATGCACACTCCTTACAATTCACATACTCACCTTTAGCAATCCTGCTGATGTCACCCACCTAGATATACACCTCTGGGAATGCTGTAACCCAGTAATCTCTGTAGCGCGTCTAGTAATTGTGTACGCTGGAGTGTGATTTAGAACTGTGGTAGGGTTCCATCCACAATCATGGCAGTTATGCATGTTTTCTGAGTGTTTAAATGTCTGTGTAGGGAGCAATGCATTATAGCCTACTCACTTGCAGGACATTTACAATGCCCTACTTTGGTACTCCTGCTGATGTCATACCTTGTCAAATACATGTCTGGGTAATGAGTTCCCTAGTAATCCTCGTGGTGCATCCTATAACATCTCCATGCAGTAGTGTGATATAAATCTTGGTCATGGATTCTATACCCACACATATCAGTTGTGGATGGGTTGTGTGTGTCTCACTGTCTGTTTTGTGAGCAATGCATTTTGGGCTACTCAGTTGCAGGAAATTTGAAATGCCCTACTTTGGTAAACCTGCTGATGTCATTCCTTGTGAAATACACCTTTGGAGATGAGGTAGCCCAGTAATCGCCATAGCATGCTATAACTGCGTAATGCTGTAGTTTGATAAACTAGTTAGGTAGGAATTCTATTCCAAGCCATGGCAAGGGTGTGTTTGTGTGTGTTTGACAGTCAGAGCCTGTGTGGAAGTGGCTGTGAGTGTCTAACCACTGGACATGTTGAGGAGCGGGTTTTGTAGTTTTCCTATATGGTGACCATATTATATGTCACAATGTCCACCTCACGAGGTTTACAGATTTCAATCAGCCAAGAGACTGGGTTGGCAAGCGAACCCCTACATCTGGCAAAAGGCCTGGTGAACAAAGTAAGCAATCCTACTATTACCCAGCATACGGTCTGAACCCATGTGTCATACACAAACACACATGCCTAGAATATCCCACTATGTTGCTAGTACCCTGCACATTATTGACAGATAGTAGGCATGGTGTGATTGCAGTGGGCCGCAGAGGGCATGGCACCCTGTCCAACGGTACAATAGGCACATAATTGTGGACAAGGCCCCTTCACTATGTTCCCCACTGGACGCCTGCAAAATATGTGGTGCCATCAAATGTGATCCACAAAGGACATACAATGCCATACACACACATGCACTGTATGGACAGATGTCACTGACACCAGGGAATCCCTGTATCATGCTATCAATGCAGTTGCAGGGTCAACCTGCTGTCTATTAGCAGGTTCTGCCACACTAGGCCAGTATTGGCACTTCTGATGATAACAGTCAGTGTACACAACATGTGCCAGGCAAACCAGGTACACTTAAACATGTCACTGTACGTTATTGTTGGACCTGCACATCCCAGGCAATGTCCATGTCAAGGACTGTCAAATACAGACTTGGCATGCATTGCAATGCAATGGCCCCACACAATGGTAACCAGGATGACAGGGCAGTTCATGCAATGCCCATCAATGTGGGATATTGCAGACACTACACCTCTGAACCACACTGCAGACCATTGTCAGGTGGCTTGATGCCAAGGATTACCCTTCATCTAGCCTTGTACAGCCATCTTGCACAGCCAACCACTATGCACCCATGAAGCAATGCACGCATGCATGTCAGTACTGGCACCTTGTGTCTGTGTGTGGGGTATGATGTTCTCAACCACTGTCACATCCAGTATAACTCCCACTGGCTTACTGACTGATGTCAGAAATGTTCATATGCCCTAGCCCATAGAACCTCAGGATATCCCCTGTGGTGCATGTAATACCTGTGCATTACTGTAGTGTGGCAAACTAAGTAATTAGGAAGTGTATTTGTGAGCCTGCCAAAGTGTGCCAATGTGTCTGGGTCCCTTAGAGGTTGTGTTGACAATGACATCTGTTCATGTGGACAGCAATGTGTGCTACACCTAATGTATGTCTACTATATCTCTGTTGCAGATGTCGCTCAGCAGCACACATATATGTTCTTACAGCACACCATGTCAGTTATGTGGCACATGGAGAAACTGTATGCACTTGTAATAGTAATGGCTAGTCAGTCAGAGGTTTGAACCCCTGTACTGATAGGTGTGTGACAGACGATGCTTAGGTTTTAGTCTCCCAGCCCTTTTTTGATATACTTTGCCTCTGTCTGTCCCTCCCACACACTCTGTGGTGGATGTGGAGATGTACACCTGCTCAGCTTGTGTTTTGTAAGTGATGGTCATGATCAGGTGATGGCCTCTGCACCTATTGCAGTCCTTCTCTAGCTGACTGCATGTGGAACAGCTGTGGTGACATTCCCATAGCCAATTGCATGGAAACACAGTACAATATCTAGGAACATCATGTCGGTGTTTGCCCATGACAGTCGCTGTGAGTGGAACCTGGATCTGGTGTTTGGTAAACAGCATCAAAGATTATATCTGGACATTCCTCAAACAACATACACAGTGGAAAATAGCCTAAAGACAGGAGGGTGATGTGCCAGACATGACTACAGCATGTAAGTGTAGCTATGCTTCATTGAGACTACTGCCAATTAAATAGGTTGTGTGTGGTAATGGTTAGTCTGCATGTTTTAATAACTGACAAGACAGTGCTCTGTTTGTGATGCAACCCCCAGCTGTAGGGTCATCTGTGGACTGGTCAGTGTGTGGAACCATTTGTTTCTTGTGTTACTCACAGAACACACATCTGTAAACTGCAGAAGCATAGTGTGAGAACTGCAGTCAGTACACAGTGACAGTGATGAGAATTATTGCCATCGCATCACTGATTGGACATACGTCACATGAAAAAGTGGTATGACAGTCACTGTCTGAGGTTATCACACTGACATGCCAATAATGGGCTGCTGTTCATAGCTGCAGTCACAAGTTATCTACGCTTTGTACAGATGTCATGCAGTATATATGCATGTGTTGTGCTCCCTCTGCAAATGTATGACATCTGTTGTGTTGGGTTGATGGTAATATCTATGCATGCTGTCATAAGTAATCCTGAATGCTGTTGACTATTACTAAGCCTTATCTGTTTTAAAACTGCAACACCATAGGCTGTATGGGATTGGAGGTCCCGGCGGAACTGCCTGTCCCAGTTCAGCTGGCCATGGCACCGGCATGTCCGGGGCCCAGCCTTGGACCTCCACCTCTGTTTGCTCTGCACCACCTTCTGGTGGAACTGCCACTGAGGATGAGGCTTGCAACCTATCCTCCACAAGCATACCTAGTCTCCTTCCCCAACATCCCACTCTCACCTTATGAAAATGGAAACAAAAGGCCAATCTGTTCCCAGAACTTTTGCCCCATACATAGCTGTCCATTTCACACATGTCCACTGGACACATGTAACCTTTTTAATTTGCATCACAACATACTACTGTTGTCCTCACTCCTCTCTCAGACACACGATCCTGGTATGCACATGACTCCTAAAGGTTCAAGGTACACGTGATGCAGATGACACCATTGTACACACGACGCTACCAGTCCCTCTATGGTTACCCCATTTAACTTTTTAATGATGATGTTGCACACAGCACCTTGCAAGAGTACTGTTCTCACATAATGACTTGACAGGAACTGTTTTGTTAATGTAAATAAAATGCACAAAGTAATGTTTTCAGGCAATTTACATATGTTTGCATGTATTAATGACACATGTCTGTCTGAGGGAGTCTTGATATTACATAGGACACCACTACATAATACAGGTGTTGCTGGTGTTTCCCTTTTCATTCTTATTTAATGCTTTGTTGTCACATGGTATGTTCTTGATATACCTATATATATCTATATCTATGTATGTATCTATATCTGGTCATAAACACACACACATACATCTACATGATGGAATACATTTCCTATACTGTTAAATGACTGTGCTGGATGATATGTTTGTGATAACATCCAATGTCTGTATATCTACCATGGCTTAGTGGTAAATCACATTGGCTGTAGTGTGCAAGGTCCTGGTTTTGAGCCTTGCAGAGGCCGTTTATTTTGTTGCTGGGCCGAACAAGGACCGTTGGATACGGAGTGATTAAGGTACGTTGAAGCAGTTGTGAGCGGGTTTGCGTGACTGTAAGCAGTGGTTACTTTTGGTTACAGTTCCTTACCCTCAGGTACCTTCTAGATAGCTTAACCTGTGTAGGCATTGCTTACCCCCGCGCAAACAGGCTGGAACCTGTTCACTGCTGCTTAAAAGTGCTTACTCCCACTTACCCCTTGCTAATTTCTTTAAAAGAAAAGAAAAAAGGGGTGATAGGAAAGTGGTGAAAAAGGGGCACATAGAGGGAAAGACAGTAGGCAAGGTAGCTAGGGATGTGCAGGAAGGGTGTAGGGAAGGTCCATAGCTGCCCATTTCTTCTACAGCAATGGCTGTGCATATGCAATAAATGTGACGGTACATTTGGACACTCACAACCCTGAGAGAGAGGTGTGGACAACAATAGTATGTTGTGATACCAATTAGAAATGTTTACATGTGTCCATTGGACACGTGTGTGAAATGGACAGCTATGTATGGGTCATGCTTTTTTTGCGGGAACAGATTGCCCTTTTTTTCTTTTAGTATTAGGTGAGAGAGGGATGTTGGGGAAGGGGTGTAGGTATAATCAGGGAGGAAAGATTGGGTAGGATGACAGACAAGACAAACAAGACGTGTACAGGGGCAGTATATGACACATGTGGTGGGGGAACACCTTGGACGAGGAGGGGTGTTTGGAAGTTGCAAACCCATTAGCCCAAAAATGGATGCAGTGGGACTGAGGTCCCCACTCATGGGCAGTCACCACTGCACCTTCACAGCCCAGAAGGTGGCTGTGCTGAGGGCTGTGTAGGAGGGGCAGGCTCACCCTCTAGTTGTGCCACTCGGCCCTCAAGCTGGCATAGGCGGTCTCAAATCTCTCTGTCAAGCTCCCTACGCATCACGGCTCGGACCGTACCACAGGTGATAGGTTCCTGTCCGCTCCCACTCCCAGGGGAGCCGAACCCCATCCCCTGCGGTGGTTCCACTCAAAGGTGGTGCAGGGCCAATGGACGAGGAGGTCCCAGGCTGGGCCCCAGATTTGCTGGTTCCCGGTACCATGACCAGCTGAGGTGGGACAGGTGGGTCCGCTGGGACCGGCCTTCCCATATGAGCTATGTTGTAGCAGGCTTAAGGCAAATATAGGTTAGTAATAGTCAACAGCATTCATGATTAGTTATAACAGCATGCATATGTATTCCCTTTACTCAGGGCACCAGATATAAAATAGTTGCAGATCAGGCAGAACACATGCATATATGGGTAAACAGTGGCCATTACAACAACATGCAGTTTTCAT
>NC_056731.1:1252417375-1252434584 GCF_019279795.1 Protopterus annectens
ATTAGCAGTCATTTAGTGCCTTTCCAAGCATCTTGTGAATAAACATTTTTGAGTGTAGTGAGTCTGCTATAATGCTATAAAGTGTAATGTAAAATACCACAGTCTCACAAGGTGCCCCATCTGACACAACATCAAATTAATACTCTTCAGGTCTTATGCTTATTATCTTAGAATAGTACTGGATAATCCCCATGTTCCATCTTAAAAAAAATGCAAAACAGGATGTGTTACACCTTCAGACCAGACAGAAAAGTACTGCAATATGAAATACTGCTTTTTGAAAGACATTTATAATAAGGTATGTGATAAGGTACTAAATAACTTTAACATGACACAGTTTAGCATAGAATAATTATCTCTCTGATTGTAAAGAAAAGCATGTATGTGGGAGATTAGGAAATCAAGGTCTTATATCTTTGAACAGTAGAAACATACATTTTTATACTTTTTTCTGATTAAAAGCAAAATTATTGTAATAATCTCAGAACAACCACTGACCAATTAAAATTGAACATCACAATGTTAATTCTGCTAAGATCCCTTGACTGTATGTATATGACTTTCCATAGTAGGTATAGGTTCATAAGTGATTACTAGGCTAAAGGGTCAAGACCCCTTATAAGCCTAGTCCTTATTACCCGGATTTACCCATTCTAACAACATGTGTCCTGTCCATGGACCATTTGGCTATCCATTTGGTGATATAGGGATGTGTGCTCAATTCTTGTGAGTTTATCAGCAGCACCCAAGTAGGGCATTGTGTCAAGTGCCTTAGCCAAGTCAAGGTAAGCAGTATGCACTGCCTTGCCCTCATCCATGGCCTTGATGACTTTCACTTTCTCAAAGCAGTCCACTAGACTGAGCAGGCATGATCTGTCCTTGAAGAAGCCAAACTGGGTTGCATCCAATGTTTGGAGACTTCCTATGCCACTGTTTGTGAGGTCTATGATTATTCTTTCCATGGCCATGAATATGAGACTCCTCAAATATATGAGTCTGTAATTTCCTAAGTGTGTTTATGGTAACCCTTTATGCAGAGTTATGGCTGCCACTGTCCTCCACTCCCAATGGACAACACCTGTCTGAAGGGTGTGGTTAAATAGAGATCCTAGTGGCCTGATATGACATGTTTCAAGCTATTTAAGATGCATCCTGGGATATTTTGGGGACCCATTGAGGCCATGTTTTTAGCTTTTAAGGGGGAAGTGACATCCTGCTTTTGTGATAACTGGTAGAGGAATGGTATAGGGTATTTCCTTGGTGGTAACCAGATGTGGAGGGTGAAATTTGAGCTGAATTTATTGGCCAACAGATTCGCTACATCTTCTAGCTGGGTATAGGTAGTGCTGTCTACAACAAACTCTGCACATTTTTGTGTGCTGCCCTTAACATTGAGGACATAACTGAAAAAATGCCTTATGGGTATCCTTTGCTTGAGAGGCTATTTTTGCCTTGAAGTTGGCTTTTCAAGATATGACAAGTCCCCTGAGTTGCTTGTTTAAACTAATGATAGAGGTTTTGTCCTACTGTGTATGTCCTCTCCTAACTCTAGACATGATTTTCTACCTGTATATACCAAGGGTCCACCAGTGTGGCTCGTCTTCGTAGTTTGACCATGGCTTATTTCAGTCTGGTATTGCCATTTTTATGCAGCTGTTTATATGGTTGTACAGTGCTTTTGTGTACACCTCCACTCATGCTTCCATATTTTCTGGGTTTGGGGGAGGTATGAAATTAGTGATGCCCTTGCTTAATAGGAAGTAGCCTTAGAACAGGTTTTAAACGTTTTGGCGTTAGATGGGGATTCTCGCATTTTATTTATTTATGTTTATATTTATTTCAAAGGATACTGCTTTGTGACCTGGTCAAACCAGAGTGGACATTATACTGGGGGGGGGTGCTATACTCCTCCATGTCTGATTACCAGGTCTAGGATATTTGTATCCTTAGCCGGAATGCAGACTAGCTGTTCTAGGGCCTTTGCATTTACAAAGTCTAGAGATCCTTGATCCTTCATGTTAGTGGTTGTGTAAGCTTTTCAGTTAATGGAGGCATAGTTGAAATTACCCATAAGTATGTTGTTAGGCTGAATGGTAAGATGATCTGGTACATTCAGGTATGAGGTGTGGTTTCTTGGGTCATGGTGGGGAGCCAGTAACTAGCAAAAATATGCTAAGGGATTTTACCTATGATTAGTTGGACATGGAGTAGTTCAAGCATGTCATATTGCCTGGAGGATGTAATTATATTTTATGTATATTGCTGCACCTCCAATGTTTGTTCTTTCATGTACAGTGGGTGATCTGAATATATGGAAAGCATTATAGTCTTGCACTGCCAGGATGCTTTCCATGGCATTGAGCCATGTTTCAGTAGCTGCAGACATGTTAGCATTCTTCAGAGTGAGAGTGCTTCCAGAGATTATAGTTTCTTGTTGAGACTTCTAGCATTGAGCACTAATAACTAGCTTATCAAGATTTTTTTTTTTTTTGCTATCTTGAAAGTTTTTTTCTGTTTGGCAATGCCTAAAAAGGTACTATAGGGGCAGATAATGATTTGGCCAATAGCTAAAAGCCTAGTGGTGACAGGAGCAGGCCATCCCTGGTAAAGTAGTATGGCCATCAATCATGTTCTCTCAGGCTGATAAATATTGGATACCCTTGGAGTGATACCAGTAGCTAAGCTCATTATTAAAATCAATCATTTTCTGTTGGTACTGTGGCATCATCCTTGGAGAAGGTAAAATGCTGCTCAGTGCTAGACTCATACTTGCCTGTGACATATATTCTGAGAACTTGTTGTCTCGCTTCATACAGTCCAAGGAGGTACATCTCAAGTCATTAACACTCACATCGACTATGACTGAGTCATACTGTTACTTGTAGTTTAGTGACCTGCGTGCCTGCATAATCTGGCAAAGCCTGGTCACTAACAAGCAACTAACTGTGACCTTCTCCTTATTCTGCCTGGTGAGAGAGATATCAGTGTGTCTTACAATGAAATCTTCTATGACCAAAATATTGGGTTGTGTGGTGTTACACCTTATGTGTCAGTAGTTGAGATACTATGTGGAGTAGTTCTATGTGTTCTGGTGGGAGCTGTCTTGTTTGTTTGCAATCAGAGTTACTGAGGACAGTGTCTGGGAAGACTTTGAGGTCTGGGTAAGTTACATGTGACCACCTCTGCATATATGGGTCTATCCATCTATTCCTTAGTATGGTGAGTGTTTTGTGCACACGTGCGCATGTGTGTGTGTGTGTGTGTGTGTGTGTGTGTGTGTGTGTGTGTGTGTGTGTGTGTGTGTGTGTGTGTGTGTGAATGACAATCAGTTTTATTTTTGTGTCTGTATGTAATGTCTTGCCTCCAGTGACATTGTGCAACTACTTCCCTCACATACTGTATTTGTCTTTTTGAATTAAGTAGTTGTCGGGAAACATGAGACAATTGCTACAGTGCCTCATGATGCCTGTGTCCACCAAGCTGGCTGCATAGATAGCAGGGAAGTGCTTATCCATGGTTACCAGTCCTTAATATGTGTTTTACAAGGAAATAGAATGAGGTATATTTGCAACCAGAGGAGTTTTGGCTGATTTGGGTGCTGTAATAGTGTAATCTAAATCTAAATAAATGCAATGATGCTGCTCAGCATGCAAACCAGTTGCTTCTTGAGCAACTCAGGAATGTGGGAAGTTTCAGATATAGTTCTTATAGGGAAAATTACAACCTGTAGGTGTTTGCAACTATACAGAGCATAGCTATATGCCACTGCAAGAAGTGCAGTGTTGCAGAAATGCATGGTTTATATACAAGAGTAAAAAAAACAACTTTTAAATGAAATTTGCCAACAGGCCTATCAAATAAGCACACAATAAGCTTCCCACTTGCAATTCTCAGCTCAGGTAAGTGAAATCAGCATTCTCCTTCCCAAAGAGTACAGACTTTTAATCATCTTAGTGTAAAATTGACTGGGTTCCAAATGCTAAGGAACCAAAAAAAAGAGATGTGTAAAGCACTGGCAACAGTAAATGCAATGTACAATTCCAGAACAGCAGTCTTTATAACAGTGGAAAATGCAACTTAAACACTAAGTAAGTGCAGGAAAAATAATAACTAGCATATGAATCTTCAATGTTGCAGTGAAAACATGTAGTAAAAGTGCAAAAGAAAATACTTAAAATCATTTTTCTTGCCAAGGCTGGCTTCAGTGGCTAGCAGAATTCTACAAACTCTCTGGTGTCATTGCCAAAAGCAGAGCAGCTCTGATTAAGTGAGCAAAGACTTGCACAAATGTGAGGCCAATATACAAGCTTAAAAAAAAGCAACTTTTAAAATAGTCTGCCAAAGGTCAACCAAATAGGTTCATAGGTTCATACTAGGCTATCTGCCCTAGTGCATTTATAAATCTAGCCAGAGTATGTTTGGCTTTCACCACCCATTTTAAATGAATTTTGCTATGCCCTTTTTCGAGGTTAGTATACTGTGCCTCTGTCTAACAGTGACACAGAAGTGATACCCGGGGTAAACCTACTATCTCCCATCCAGTCATCAAGATTCCTCTTGAAGAGAGTCAATGAGGGACTCTGCCTAACCTGGACTGGGATTTTATTCCAGAGTGAAGGGAGCCTATGGGTTATGAATCTGTCCCTCCAGCATGTCCTATTTATTTCAGTGCTGAGGTTCAAGTCTCTCGAGCACATAGCTTGATGGGATTTGGATTTTCTGAGGTGCAGCATGTCCATTAAATCTGGGTTGGACATGGCTTTATACATTAGGCACAGATCGCCTCTGAGCAGGCAGTATGCCACTGAGTAGAGCTGGAGTTTCTTTAACCGGGCAGCATATGGCATCTGTTTGAGCCCTTTGATCCTCTTGGTGAGGTACTTTTGGGGTCTTTCCAGTTTCTGCAGGTGTCTGGTAAGGTACATCCCAAAAGGAGCATTGTACTCAATTATGGGCCTGAAGAGGGATGAGTAAAGAGGCACGATGACCTCCCCTGATCTAGATGTGAATCCCTTCATGATTAGGTGGGCTATATAAAATGTTTTTCTAACCACTTTGGCCACGTGGTTGTCAAATGAGAGATTGCTATCAACTTGGGTCCCCAGGTCCCTAATTACTTCTTCCGTACTTAATGGATTACCACCTATGTGGTAATTTGTGGGCACTTTGTTTGGCATTTAGCTTGAGGCCATGGCTCTGGCACCAGTTGTCTGTTTCTATGAGGCCCTTTTGTAGGATGCTTGTGTCGGCTGGAGAGTCGATTATGGCGCCAGTTTGCAGTCATCTGCGAACTTGGTCAGCCACAGTCCTTCCATGTTAGCCTGTACCTCTGAGAAATATATACCGAACAAGAGAGGTCCCAGGACTTAGCCTTGTGGGACGCCACTTGTAACTGGCTTGGAGTCTGACATGACTCCAGCAATTCTAATCATGTGGGTTCTGTCCTTGAGCCAGTTTGCAACCCATCTAGTGACATAGGGGTTTATATTTAAGCTGGTGAGCTTATCTATAATGCCCGAGTGGGGTATTGTATCGAAGGCTTTTGCAAGGTCCAGGTAGGCTGTGTGGACCACCTTCCCCTCGTCAATGGCCTTGGTGACTATTTCAAAGAAATCAACCAGGTTTAAGAGGCAAGATCTGCCCTTAACAAAGCCGAACTGGGAAAGATCCAGTGTCTGTAGGTCCCCAATATATTTTTTTATGAGGTCCATGATGATCCTTTCCATAGCTTTACAGACCAAGCTAGTCAAGCTTATGGGTGATAGTTTCCAGGATCCATTAAGGCACCACCTTTGTGGAGAGGGACCACTGTTGCTGTACGGCACTCTTTAGGTACATATCCTGTAGGAATTCTGAGATTGAACAGTAGTTTTATGTTTGGGTTTAGTTCTTCTTGGAGTTCATGTAGGATGCAGCCCGGGACACCGTCTGGTCCCATTGATGCTGTGTTTTTTGCTTTGGAGAGGGCGGCTCTTACCTGAGCATCTGAGATGTCAGGGGAGCAGCACTCTGCTGGGTTAAATATTTGCCCTTTTGGTGAGGAAGGGGGGGAGAAGTTTGCGCTGAACCTGTCAGCTAGAATGTTGGCAATGTCTGTGGGTTCGGTGTATTTTTTGCCATTTTGGACTAATTCTGAGCATATCTGGGAATTCCCACCCAGGTTCCTAACATAACTAAAGAAAGCCTTGTGATTATCCTTAGTGTCCTGTGCACTTTTTCTCTCGAAGCTGGCCTTAGACGATTTTATGAGTGCCCATAGTTTTTTGCTAATACTGATCAGAGATGCCTTACCTTTTTGGGATTTTGCTCTATCATGTAGTAGCTTCCTCCTTCTATTGTATAGTTTGTTTATGGCTGGGGTCCACCAGACAGGATGCCTAACTTTGGAAGACTGGGTCTTGGTTTTATTTGGGATTGCATGATCCATGCATTCCTGAAGGTGTTCATAGAATGCATTTATAAAGGATTCTGTGGTCTGGGCCATATTTTCCACAGGCCCGGGGGGCTTTGAAGGATTCCACCTCAGTTTTGAAGAGTGTGAAATTTTCTTTAGAGAAGTTTTTCACTGTGGTTTTCAGGGCAGGGGCTGGGATTGGGATGTGAATATCTAGTGAGATTAGTTTATGGTCTGATCTTACCAGTGAGGGATACAGTTCTGGTCTGGAGCATAGAGTCCCCATGTTGGTGATGATCAGGTCCAGTATGTTTTCCCCTCTTGTGGGAGTGGCAACAAGTTGTTCCATAGCATTTGAGTTTATAAATTCTAGGAACCTTTGGGCTAGGGTGTTGGAGCTAGAGTAATGCTCCCAGTCTATGTTAGGGTAGTTGAAGTCACCCAATATAATGGTGTTTGGAGAGACCTTCATATTTTCCAGTGTTCTCAGGAAGGCCGAGTGGGGTTCCTGGGTTTGGGAGGGTGGTCTGTAGCAGGCTATAAACTGGAAGGCAATTTTACCCACTGTTAGTTGCACATGGATAGTCTCTGATGCTTTGTGCTGTGCCACCAACCTGGAGGTGTGGGTATCTTGGACGAATATTGATACTCCCCCTCCTTTTGTGGTTTGGTCCAAGTTTTGGGGCCGAAAAACATGGTATGAGGTATAACCTGGTAGTGCTGGGGTGCTCTCGGGAGCCTTGAACCAGGTTTCTGTTACTGCACAGATATCGATGTTCTCCATGCTAAGGAGAGTTTCGAGAGCGTGCATATTGAGGTTTAGACTTCTGGCATTGAGTAGCATTACTCTTAGTTTGTTATCCCTTGTGATACCTATGGAGGTGGGTTTGTCTTTTGATCCTTGCCTGAAAAAGGCACTATGGGAGTGGCAAGAGCCTTTGCCAATATCCGAAAGCCCAGGGGTGACAGGTGCAAGCCGTCCCTAGCGAAGCATCGTGGCTTGTCGAGCATGTCATCCCAGGCAGACAGGCATTGGATCCCCTTTGAATGACACCAATACATAAGCCAATTGTTGAAATAGATCATCTTGTCTTCATATTGTGGCATCATTCTTGGTGAGGGTAAGATGCTACTCAAGGTCAGGGTCATACCAGCCTGGGCTACATGCTCAGAGAGCTCCTCTATGTCTCTTTTCATGTAGTCCAGGGAGGTACGTCTCAGGTCATTCACACCAGCATGGACAATGACTGAGTCATATTTGTACTTGCCTTGGAGTGACCTGAGTGCTTGTGTTATGTGGCGGATCCTAGCGCCCAACAGGCAGCTCACAGTGACCTTCTCCTTGTTCAGCCTGGTGAGCGGGACGTCAGTGTGTCTGACGATAGAGTCACCTATTACAAGTGTATCAGGTGTGTTGTTTAGCCTTAAGGGCTGTGACTGTTCGGCACACTGGCTTAGTGAGCTATGTGTTGCACGTGTTTTGTTTTGGGGTAGCGGTTGCTTGGGTGTCTGCTTTGGAGGTCTCTGCTGCTTAGGCAGATTTTTATTTAGAGCCTCCGAGTATGTTTTTTTGTGTTTATGTGTTTGGTTTTCTGTCATGGTAGGTCAATGTGAGACTGAATTGTAGTGAGTGTGGTTTCCTTCTCCTTCTGACTGGTTATGCCAGTACTAAGTCGAGAGAGCTTAGCCTCCAGTTTGGCTATATGGTTGCATCTCTCACATGTGTTGGAATTTGTTGGGAGGAGGAGAGGGTTGTCTGTGTACATGAGGCAGTTGTAACATTGCCTCAAGATTCCCAGATTCACCAGCTGGACTGGAGAGGAGATTGACAACTGACCTTTGGACATGCTAGAATAGTATTGGGAATTCCTTTATAATTGAAAAAAAGGGCCAATGGGGAACAAAGTACTCAAGGGGAGTTTGTGAGGATGTAGTGCTTTTAATTTTTTAGTGCTGACTTATATAATTGCTTTAGTGAGCAAGTGCCAGGCTTTAGAGTGGGAATAGGGTGTTTATTATGAGAACTAGATCAGTTCTAAGGGAAAAAGTGAAGAGCAGACTTTGTGGAGTTGAGAATGGTTTACACCCAATTCAGCAGCTCTGCCTGATACTGCGCCATGTGCAAAATCGTGCAAAGCTGCACTAAAGCAGGTTTTATACAGGGGGACTTGAAAGAGCTAGAAATTGGCCCAAAACGGCAAATAGACTGCCAGATTCTTGTGCTGGGAACACTCCTCCAGGGATAGATAGGCTGCTCCAAGCTCCCCACTGCCACTGTTGAACAAAGAAGCCTCCCTTTATCCAAGAAAGGAAATGGGCAACACAGGAACTTTCCAAAAGTCCAGAATACAGCAAAGCATGTATTTGGACTATTCTAGGTCAGGAAAGATGGGAAACAAGGGTAATTTTTTTTTTTTTTTTTTTTTTAGTATAGCATACAATAAGCTTTCTACCAACAGTTACCAATTGAGAGAGTTGAAATCAGCCCTCTCCTGCTACAGTACTATAGCCTTTTAACACTCAATGTAAAATTTGCTTGTTTAGAGCTCAAGTGTTTGGGAAGATCAACAAGTAAACCAAGAACCAACGAACCACAAACCAATGAATCACTGAAAACGAAGTCCAAGCCAACAAGAATTTATTAACAATGATAAAGTTCCAAACACAGTTCACCATTGACCTAGGTTTCTTCCCAAAACATGGACTTCTTCAGAATGGTTGAACCAACTCCAAACACACTTAAATATGCAGTACAAACCAATTACCTATTTAATTAAAGTATCAATTGAGCACAATCAATTATTGATAAAACCCCTACAAAACCTTTCCTATAAAAACTTTACTGTAAAAACACGCCTAACCAATGTTACCTGTCAACCCTGTCGTAAAAAATGTCTATGTAAAACTATGAGTTAAAATAAAAATCAAAAAATTATAAATGAAAAATGTATGTGAATAAAAATGTATATATATATATATATATATATATATATATATATATATATATATAAAAAATATATAATGCATAATATAAATGAATAAATAAATAATATGTATGTGTAATAAAAATGAAAATATAAAGTAAAAAATGTACATTGGCATGTAATAGTGCCAAATGTAAATAGTGTCTATAACAATAAGGTTAAAACTAATACAATAAATAACGAAATGCACAAAGATGTAATATAAATACTAAGAAATACCTGTGTGAAAATTCCAATCTGAATTAAGTCTGTCCTGTAATATGTTTCAATTTAAGTAAAGGCTTGATGGAACTGTAATCATTGAGCCCAGGGTAGTTGTGTGCATTCAAAGTAAGCAGCCATTTTAACTCACATACATCCAGATATAAATCTGTAATCCTACCCTGTTGGTCAATTGTCACTTGCTGTAAAATACAAAATTTAAAAGTGTTATCGGCATTACCCACCAAGTGTCTTGTTAGGGCATTAGTAGTTCTAACATGTTTAATATCCAATAAATGCTCCTTAATCCTTTCCCTAAAATACCTACATGTCTTGCCCACATAAAATGCAGTACAATCCTGACATTTGGCAAGGTAAACCACATTTTTAGTGTAGCAATCAAAATGACCTGAAATGGAAATAAAACAATTGTTAATCGTTAACCTCCTACCTGTTGGCAAGATGTGGGAACAAGTGGAGCATCTTCCACATTTAAAATTACCAATACTTCTATTGGTGGAAGGCCCCCTAACCAATGAATTCTTTTCAAAAATATCCTTTCATGCTAAATCCTTTCGGTAAACAAACGTGGGTTTCTTTCCAAAGTGTAACACAAAATCTTTTTCCATCTGGAAAATATCCCAATTCCTACAAATGATCTTTTTAATAACTTCAGAATCCCCATTATATTTGGAAATGAACATTAAAGATAAATTTGTCAAAGAAGGTGACTTTGTGGGCTCATAACTATAACCAAAATAGTTAATTTCAGACTTAAGTATGGCTTGCAACACACCAATATCTCTTTTGTGTTTGATTTCCTTAAGGGCATCCAAACATAATTTTTCTGGATAACCTCTGTTTAAAAATAAAGATACCATAAAATTTAACTCGTCCAAAAAATCATTATCATCATTAACCATCTGGGCGGCCCTAACCATTTGGCCCTTAACTATAGCCCTTTTCTGATGGTTAGGATGCCAGCTATTATACTGCAGATATGAGTTAGAGAATGTAGGTTTCCTGTGTATATTAGATTTAATTAAACCATTTGCCCTATCATAAGTCAATCTAACATCCAAATAAGTAATGGTATTATCATTACTTTCATGAGGAAATTGCAAAAACCATACTGTACTATTTATATATTTAATAAAAGCCTCTAAACTAACCAAATCACCTTTCCAAATAATAAAAATGTCGTCCAAAATGCGTGAATATAACTTGACAAACCTGTAAAACTCACAGTGAAACAGGAAGCGTTCTTCCCAATAAGCCATAATGTAATTAGCATAAATAGGGGCACACGCAGCGCCCATGGCTACTCCAGTGCATTGTTTAATATTGTGTCCTTCAAAAAATAGAAAATTATTACATAGAACCACTTCCATAAGTTTGGCAAAAACATTAATCTGATCCTGCTCATACACCCCAATTGCAAACAACTGTTCTTCCAACCCGGATAACCCAGTGTCATGTGGTATAACTGAAAACAAATTACAAACATCAATAGTTAAAAAACAAATATTCTCATTAACTTCCAAAGTTTTCATCCTTTCCAAAAAGTGCCACGAGTCCTTAATAATATGGGGAAAACTTATAATACCCAATTTCATGTGATGGTCCAAGAATTGACTAATAAAACAAACCTTACTCCTTTTGCCATCAACAATAGGTCTAAACTGCACATTATCCAATCCTTTGTGAATTTTGGGTGTACCAAAAATACCACTGACCACAGGGAATGCATTAGTCATATACTCATGTTCAACTTCAGTCAATTCACCCTGGAACAACATATCTTCCAAAAGGAGATCCACTTTTCTGTAGGCAATGTTAATTTCGTTAATACTGGTTTCAATATAGTTGTCCTCCATAAGCATGGACATCATAAGAGTAATGTAATCACTATTATTCACTATCACTACACCATTACCTTTGTTAGGCTTCATAAATCGTATGTTTCCCATCCTACCTAGATTATCCATCAACAAATACTCATCCTCGGTCATATTAAATTGTGGTTTACCCGCCTGCTGTCTAAAGTAATCTCTAATACCTAATTCACACATTCTTTCAAACAGGGCTACAGTCTGATTCAAAGGTGGATTAAAAACACTTGGTTTGGAAATGCCCTTATTATTCACCAAATTACTAGCATTATTATCAGTACCAAAATAAGCCTTTAAATTCATTTTACGTATGAACATTTTTAAATCAATAAGAGTGTCAACCAAATTTCCCTTCCTACAGGGAACAAAATTAAATCCTTTGGAAAATAGGTTGACATACTCAATACCAAATGAAACACTGGAGTAATTATACAGTTTAAAATCATGCATACTGTTTTCCAACACAATAGGGCAACTCAAAATGCAAAATCTAGTCTGATTAACCAAAACATCTAGGTCATACCGACTTGCTTGATTAGTATTACTAGTAAACTCAGTACCCTGTTTAACACCTTGTTCATGAATTTCTTGCATGCAAGGTGACCCATGGGAATCAAAAATGTCATTAACCAGGGTTAAGGAAGAATGTAAAAAAACACTGGGTGATCTAGAATTACCAAAATCATGCTTAATACAATATATCTCACTACTTGATTCTACACCTTCAGCTGAATCACCAACGTCATTAAGCTGCATACATATGTTTTCATTCACTACTGTGTGCGTACTCATATTCAACAATGTATTGTGACAAATATTAAATCCCAATGCAGGACTGTCACCTTCATTGTCACCAATACTTTGCACTAATATATCACATACATCTAAATCATTGCTAATTGCGTATTGGCCGCCGTCTAAAACACCCACAGAAGCCAGCGGAACACCCGTTGGTTTAAAAATACTACTACCATATTCACTATATAGTGGAGTTCTGTTTAAATCAAAAGCATCACTATAATCGTGGATTTCATCTACATTACTAGCATCACCATACAGCATACTTTGATTAAGCTCTGAGACATTGGAATTACCTATGTCCAACATGTTATTGTTGTAAAAGTCATGTACGGAGAAATAATTTGAAACAGTCCCACTCTTAGAAACATCAAGAGCTGACAAAACCAACGAACACTGTTCGGAATCAACAAAAATGTTATTCACATTACCAATACCATCGTGAACATCTTTAGTGGATGGTGTTCTGTCCAAAAGCCCAGGATCAAATGTAGTGACTTCGCCCCTAGTGCAGCCAAACACAAAAGTAAATTTGTCTATCTTCGCATTTTCCAGGCCGCACTCTGAGGATTGCTGGCGGTTTGACCCACTTTGGTCCGTGCTCCCGCCCGACCAACCTCGCTTTCCTCATAAGACGGTTCCCTGTTTCTGATCCTCTCCAACCGTCTCACACCTTCCTCTAAAGGGCTCCCACAAACATTGTTTACATGTCTTTGTACTGTGGTATTATTATGGGTGATGGCAGGATGCTACTCAGGGCTAGGGTCATACCTGCCTGGGCTACAAGATCGGACAGCTCCTCCATGTCCCTTTTCATGTAGTCCAAGGAGGTAGGTCTCAGGTCATTCACACCAACATGGACAATGACAGAGTCATATTTGTACTTGTTGTGGAGTGACCTGAGTGCATGCATTATGTGGCGGATCCTGGCACCTGACAGGCAGCTGACAGTAACTTTCTCCTTGTTTAGCCTGGTGAGTGGAACATCAGTGTGCCTGACTATAGAGTCACCTATGACTAGAGTGTTGGGTACGTTGTTATGCCTTATGGGCTGTGGTTGAGTGGCAAACTGAGTTTGTGGGCTATGTGTCATTTGGGTTGTGTTGGGGGGGTGGAGGTTGCTTGTGTTTTTGCTTTGAAGGTCCCTGTTGCTTGGGCAGGTTTTACTGAGAGCCTCCACGAATGTAGGTGTGAGTTTTGTGTATCTATGTGTGTGTTTTGGTGGTGTAGGTTTTGAGGGACTATGTGCTGAGTGTGGTGTGGTGTGGTGCAAGTGTTTACTTTCTCCTCTTGACTGTCTAGTCCAGTCTTGGGTGAAGAGAGCTTTGCTTCCAGTTTGGCTATATAAGTGCATCTCTCACAGGTTGTAGTGTTGGGTGGTAGGAGGAGAGGGTTGTCTGTGTACATGAGGCAATTACTGCATTGCCCCAAGATGCCCAGATTCATCAGGTAGACAGGAGAAAACACAGGGGGCTGACCCTTAGACATGCCTGGATAGGTGCTTATTTGTTAAGTACTAGAAACTGTTTTCCTCTAGACAGTGAGGAAAGTTGAGTGTTGTAGTAATTTGTAGCTTATTTAGTGCTTACAATAAGTTCTGAACAAGTGCTGAAACAAAAAACTGGCTAGTTCTAAGAAACAAAATTAAGCTAGAAGGCTTCCCTCCAACACAGAAAGGCTTGGGGACCTAGAAGCCTACAAATAGTCCTGGACACAGCAAATCTATATCCAGGCTAGACTACCCACAGGAAAGGCAGAAAACAAGCTTAGAAAAAGTCTTTTTTTTTTAGTAGAAAGAGAGAAAGGAGTAGCATAAACTAAGCTGATTGGCCTTCTCAAATGTTCTCCCTGTATTGGGTCGAATGAGGTAATGACACTAGACTGGGATCCAGACCCAGATCAAATTTACACTAGGGGCGGGCAACTGCAAAGACACCAGCTATAAAAACACTACACCAACAGAGAGGGAGGGTGGGAAACAAACTGCAGAAATGTTTCTCACAGCTGAAAAGCAGCAGTGAGCCTTTAAATGAAAGTTTTAAACAGCTAATGGAGTCTCTAGAAAAAAGAGTTTAACTGCAACAAGTTATCAGAAACAAACAACCCAACAGGTGCTTAATAAAAGTGGACAATTTCCAGTTAATACCTCACACACACAGTGAAACTACATAGAAAAATACACAGTACACAAAGTGCTATAAATAACAAAGAAATAAAGAACAAAATAAAACAGGATACTTAATGTTATATATTATAGTTCCAAGTTTGTTCAGTGTCCTTCCTTCGATTAGCTCAGTGTGAAATGGCAGAAACACTCACAACTTAACTTCTTAGGTAACAGAAAGTTGAAACCTGAGACAGCTTTTAAGAAAGAAATCTCAACAGAACCAATGAGGTGCTTAGTCTAAGCTGTAGTCCAGGTGACCTCAGTCAGCCAATGACCTCAAACAATTCTCTCTCACTGAAATGCCTGATGGCTTTGGCTAAACCAAGATGTCCCTGAATATGTGCTCAGACACACAGCCTCCACAAACACTAGGCCCAAATACAAGCCTGAATATGGAAATGCTACAAATATCCCCACTACTTAGAAACAAACTGCAGAAATGTTTCTCACAGCTGAAAAGCAGCAGTGAGCCTTTAAATGAAAGTTTTAAACAGCTAAAGGAGCCTCTAGAAAAAAAGAGTTTAACTGCAACAAATTATCAGAAACAAACAACCCAACAGATGTTTAATAAAAGTGGATAATTTCCAGTTATTATCTCACACACAGTGAAACTAGCTAGAAAAATACACAGTACACAAAGTGCTATAAATAACAAAGAAATAAAGAACAAAATAAGCAAACAACAGGATACTTAATGTTACATATTATAGTTCCAAGTTTGCTCAGTGTCCTTCCTTCGATTAGCTCAGTGTGAAATGGCAGAAACACTCACAACTTAACTTCTTAGGTAACAGAAAGTTGAAACCTGAGACAGCTTTTAAGAAAAAAATCTCAAAAGAACCAATGAGGTGCTTAGCCTAAGCTGTAGTCCAGGTGACCTCAGTCAGCCAATGACCTCAAACAATTCTCTCTCACTGAAATGCCTGATGGCTTTGGCTAAACCAAGATGTCCCTGAATATGTGCTCAGACACACAGCCTCCACAAACACTAGGCCCAAATACAAGCCTGAATATGGATATGTTACAAATATCCCCACTACTTAGAAACAAACTGCAGAAATGTTTCTCACAGCTGAAAAGCAGCAGTGAGCCTTTAAATGAAAGTTTTAAACAGCTAAAGGAGCCTCTAGAAAAAAGAGATTAACTGCAACAAGTTATCAGAAACAAACAACCCAACAGATGCTTAATAAAAGTGGACAATTTCCAGTTAATACCTCACACACAGTGAAACTAGCTAGAAAATACACAGTACACAAAGTGCTATAAATAACAAAGAAATAAAGAACATAATAAGCAAAAAACAGGATACTTCATGTTATATATTATAGTTCCGAGTTTGATCAGTCTCCTTCCTTTGATTAGCTCAGTGTGAAATGGCCTGACTTGAGTTTTCTGAATTACCTCTGTTTTCCACTCTTGTGTCAAAGGGATAGATATGCAACTATAATTATAAATTCATTGCCATTCTCAATGAAGGAATCCTCTCTGTTTGTTTTTTTAATAAAATGCAAAGTAAAGAATCTTACACTTGAGAAGGATACCCTGCCCTTATGACAAGGGTACCCTGTCTTTGTATTTTATTGGTCTGACCCACCTAGCACACAAAGAAATACACTTTATGTTGTTAGTGCAGTTCATCACACATGCATACAATTTCCCAGACACATACAATTTACCCAGTCACCTACAATTAAACCTAATGGAGAGTGTGATGGAAACTCTTTACCCCAGGCCCAGTAATCAAGGAGCCTCAACCCTCACCACTGATGCTGGTGAGAGATGGCCACTAAAACCAGGAATTAATTTACACATTATTTTCAAATGCAGCTCTCTGCATCAAACACAGTTTTCTCATAGAGTACACACAATCCACTAGGTCTGGACTATCTATAATCTGTCTCTTCAGATCCCAAACAAGACTTACTTTGGAGCACTGTGTCCCACTTCCAAGTAACTGACACACCCACACCTCGGTATTCGATTTTCACACACACACACACACACACACACACACACACACACACACACACACACACACACACACACACACACACACACACACACACACACACACACACACACATACACACATACACACACACACACACATACACACACACACACACACACACACACACACACACACACACACACACACACACACACACACACACACACACACACACACACACTCCTGGGAAAGGCTGGTACAGATTTACTAGCTGTACCTTCTGCCAAGACTATAAGATAACCTCCCTGCCACCAGACTCATACCTCTCAACCTCTTAGAGTGAGAAATATGGATAAAGCCATATATAAAAGTGGGACAAAGGCCCAAAAATAGGGACAATTTTTAAATATTGCTCTTACAAACTTAGAAAGTTGATATAATACTAGGTTTTGCATTAGCATGAATTTTCTGAAGGGTATGAATTGTGAAACTTAAATGTCTCTCATTATCTTCTAAATTGTCTTTAATGTTTTGCTACTAATGTGCCAGAAAAACACCATTTTATGAAAAGTGGACCAAAAATATGAGGCAAAAATCTGGACATTCTGTGAAAGTTGGTACAATTGAGAGACATGACACCAGTCAACCACTGTCAGGCTCTTACAAAGGTATCAAATTATAATGAGTAAAATCAATACTAACATAAATGGTAGAGTGTAACCAAAGCAGCCAGAATTTTTGGAGTGGCCAAGGCATCACTAAAATAAGCACAGATACTTTCAAGACATTAAAAGTATTCCCTAAAAGACCAGCCACTAATAT
>NC_056731.1:1252435084-1252452033 GCF_019279795.1 Protopterus annectens
TCCAGTCCTTATTTGTATTTATTTGTTTACAGATGTACAAGCAGCAACACATAAAGATGTTGAGAATGGCAGTAAATGCCTTACATGTGGCATATCTTGAATTTCTTGGGACACTCTTAGCCTGTTGTCCACATCAGCAATAACATCAAAGAGTCTGTGTGAAACATGTGCTAAGCTGTCTGGATCTCTGACAATGGGCAGAAATGCTCATTTTCAGTTAGTGGTGGTCTATAGCAGGACCCACTCCCTCTGCATAGCCATCTGTTTTCCTACTACAGCAGTTGCCCTCCTGACTCCTGCTGTAATCATAACAGTCCCATGGTGTTGCACCTAATTATAGTTTCTAGCACAGCCACCCACTGCATTTATGTCAGTGACCACCTGCTACCATTTGCTTTTCCTGGCAGACATATCACCTCTGTCTCTGTCAGGCAAGAAGAATCCATGATGATGTAAGGCTTCAATGATGACCTCATTCTCTGCATCATTGAATGGTGGCTTGTGTGGAACAAATGCTCTGGGTGCCATAATCGTTTAAGACTTGAAACAGAAAAAACAAAAAACACATCTGTAGCACATATAGAAATCGTTCTTCTGAAAGAAAATTTGTGCACACATCCTCAACACAAAACAATTGAAAACACAACGCTCATTTGGACTATACACAAGCTAAGGGAGCCCCCCCCCCAAAAAAAAAAAAGAAACATCATAATACATTAGTATTACATCCATTCTGTTAACATTTATGTAATGAGGACAGCAGCTGTGTAACTGACTACTGGGTGGCATAATTTTCAATAACTAGGCAAAAATTCAAAGTTGAACTGCCGGGACAATTTTTTTTTGTTTCTCTACTGTTGTGGAGGTAGCCATGGGACATCTGAGAAGCCAAACACATCCATTGGCTACACATGCACAACCCTTTGAAGCTGATAATAAACACGATACAGTTGTCCCCATTAACTGGTGAAATTCCAAGAGCAAATGCTAACACAATACTGTGATGCAACCATACCATTTATTGACTAACTTGGAAAGCACTAACATATGTCCAATGCACCAACAGTGAATGAAAAAATGTATACATATCAAAAGACATTTTTTTATTCCATTTTGAAATATATTCCAAATATGAAAATGTGAGCAGTTTATGAACTGGATAAATGTACCTTATGATAGAGTACAGTAACGCCCTAGGAATGCAGGGAGGAACAGTGAAAATTGCTAGCAGCTAATGGCTTGCAAGTAGTAATGATTACGCTGACTACAACAATAAGCAATACCAAACAGGCTGTTCTGTCTGAAGTGTGTGTATCATGAAGAGGAGACTTAAAATAAAAAACTGGAAGTCCTTGAGCGCTATGAGAACAATCTTTACAACACTGATATTCTTGTACTAAAAGCACACTATCTATCCTCTGCTTAAAATATTTCTAAAATGCTAATCAGTTATATTACACATTGAATCAAAGATGCAAATAGTTACCTGTTTTGAGGAACTGGCATAATGGCTACTGTGCTTAATTCACAGACACAAGGTACAGTGTCCGTTTCTCACTTGGGTGGTGGGTTATTTGCTAGGTTAAAAATGGCCCACGAGATGTTAGCCTAGTACTAACTTATGAAAACACTTTCCTGACTAAAGTCCCTGTCAATATGTTCAGTATTATATAGACTTCTTTGGGGAGACTTATGCCTGGCTTACATGCCAATCTCCAACCCAAACCTAATGAATTTGCTGCACATCTATAAATCAAACGGGACTAGAACAACCCATTTCAGGATCCAAAATATAGCCTGTGACTTGAATAGGACATGCTGGAGGGAGAGATTTGTCTCCCAGTGACTTCCACATTTTTGGAATAGGCTGTCAATTCATGTGAAGCAGAGTGCCTCTATGACACTGTTCAAAAGGGACCTGGATGAGCGGATGGGGCACCGTAAATTCTTACCAGGGATAGCACCAACAACCCTCCTGGACATGGGCAGTCATTAATAAATACAATCCTGGGTATTGACTAGAGTATCTCTGGTATTACATTGGGATGAAATGGCTAGGTATGAAATGACCTCCAGGTCGATAGCCTAGTAACTTCCTATGATCCTATGAGATTGCATTTTATGTAGTTAAGCTGAGGGGAAGGGAAAATACTTAGAAAAAATGATAAGAAATAGCTGACAATGTTGGCAACCTTACTTTAATATGGTGTGGATGATTATTAGCCTAAAGATCTTTCTACTCCTGGAGCTGTAATATGATGGTCTTCTCGGTCAGATGTGTATGATATGTACATATTCTGTTAATACTCTAAACCTGTGTTGGTGGAAAAGAGGGATAAGAAACACAACTGAGTGTGTGTTGTTACTGCACTGAATCAAGGGTTCAAATCTAAATAGTGTCCTGTCTAACAGAGTTAATCAATATTTCCTGAGCATATGAGCAGGTTATAACACATATAGATTTAGGAAACTTTTTCTTTATTATTCCATGATATTTGTTACTACTATCAATTTGTTTCTTTTACTGTGTCCCACATTTGCATGTGTTTTGGCAAAGAGCACTTTGGACTGGCAGGATTTCCTAGCAGAGAATGAGAGTCCACTGCCCAAGGTAAAAACTGAGAAATTTAATTTAGCATGCTGTCAGCAGTACATTTAAGAGTAGCAGACATGTGCTTTGCTGCAGCACACTGAACAGCAGCAAAAGAAGAAATTCCTCATCTCACAAGTGTCAGAGTAGCACATACTGTAACCAAAATAAGTTTAAAGTTTAAAGAAGTAGGGACAAGGATGCAGGGTTTAAATTCAACTTGAAGCCACATGTTGTTTATAATGTTTGCAGCAGATGTGATTATGCAGCTGTTTTGTTGAGTGGAATATAAATTGTTTTATTGATAATATATATATTTTGCCTTTGTAATTTATATACTGCTTAGGAGAGTGCAAAAAGGGCTCACAGGTGCAGGAAAGAGTGCATAATTTCATTTCTGAACAAATGAAATCTCCATTAGTGTAAACACCATTGTCACTATTGAGCGATATTTGTAAAGAGTAAGTGAGGTGTACATGATGTATACTTCTTGCTGTGCCACAGACTGTAAATGCATTCACTTTGGAGACATAACAGAGTTGCTTTGCAGTTCAAATCCATATTGTATGAAGGGAATGTGGAAATTATTACTGAAGATTTAAAACTTACTTTCATCAGAACTTCATATGACTTTTTTTACGTGCTTCATGGACTTGCTTGTAGCTGAACATTGTGCAATCAAGCTTACCTACTTAAGGAAAAAAGTGAAAAATGTTGTTTGGGCAGCCTTCTGCAGCACAAACAGGCTTAATGGCAATGAGTAGACATCAGTACTCTAGAAATGAGTGTAGAACATCCACCTGCTATGTAACACCGTGGCACAAAGTCTAAGTGTACTGACTTTAGAGACAGAACACAGGTGAACCAGCATTCAAATCCAGATAACACAACTTTGAAAGGATGTCAGAACACAATTTCTATCAACACTTTGATTAGAAAGGTAACTTTACATACAAATGGCTATCATAATTTATAGGTTCATAGGTTGGTACTGAGCTATCTGCCCGAAGGCATATATTAGCCCAGCCACGTTGTGCGGTATTCACCGCCCCTTTAGTAGTTCCCTAGACCCTTGTACTAGCAGCTAGTACCCTTGGCCCCTATCTAGTAGTGCTGTTGGTGTGATCCCCGGTGTGAACTTTGTTACCCATCCACTCATCAAGGTTCCTCTTGAAGAGTGATAGTGAGGGGCTCTGTCTTATGTAGATCTGGACCCTGTTCCATAGTAATTTGGTAGATTGCAAGAAATGACTCATGAATGCTTTGATAAATACATTGTCCTAGGTAGAATATCTCATTACTGATTTACCTATGAAGCATAGTTGCATGTGCATGTAATTGTTTTAGCAGGATAATTATGATAATTAATTAAAATGCACTTGTGTATCTATGATGGGCAGAACAATTAAGTTAAAATAATCTTCACTCCTCACATAGCCCAGATCTGCGTTTGGGCCAGTATGTGCTGTGAGGTATGTATGTGTCATACCCCAACCTGTATTACCCAGCTCATGAAAGTCTATCCATCTGACATATATTTACAATAATTAATACTGCCTCTTTCATGAAAATGCATTTCACAGGACTTCTTAAAGTCACACACATACAGGAATATCTGAAGGATCTCTCCATTCATACTGAATGCAATTTATCTGAAATGAACAGTGTTTAATGTATGCATTATTTCTTCCATATGTTTGATTCTAACATTAAAAAAGCAAAATTCCACCCAGTGATCCACTTGAGGCTATAACCTAGTACTGTCAAACCACACTTTATTCAGCAAAACACAATAAAATCCGGTAAGCGCTTCCGTCCATCAATGACAGGACTTTTTCAAAACCAAGTCAACGTCCAATGTCTCCATTTAAATAAGGTTGTCAATCAAACTTAAAACATTAATTAAATAAGCAAAAAAAATTAAAGTGGTATTCACATACAATACATAGTGTAGATATTCAGTAAAAAATTGTAATACTTAAAAAATACAATAGTTAAAAAGTATGTGTAACATATTGTTTAAGTTTATAGAACTAAAGCTATCTCTTTCAAGATAGGGGCTAAGGAAAGATGTTCATTGAAACCATGAGGGTATGTGGCATTCAGTCTCAGTTGCCACCTTAATTCACTTTTTTCAATATCCCAACACCCACCCCTGTAATCTTTTTTAATAATCTCCAAAATCGCAAAAAGAAACTTAGAGTAACTAACACAACTTAGGGAGTGTTTGTATAAGGCGTTATTAATGTTTTTTACTTCACTGGCATACATATGCTCATAGATTCATTTACGTAGTGCTCTCTCCATTTTTCCTATGTAAACTCCATTACACCCCTGACATATGTCCACATACACTAGACCCTTAGTTCCACAATCCCCCCCCTACTAAATCCACTTTTTGCAGAGGGTCTCACATCAAAATAATTCTCCATCATTATATAAAGGCAATAGTTGCATGTCTCACATCTAGTGCTACCCCTACCTGTACTTCTAGTAGGGTGAAGAGATTCCAGTAGGTACTTCATATTGTGTCCCATTTTGTAAACAAAAGAGGGTATAATCTCTAATCTCTTACTCACTTCACTGTTGCCATCCAAAATTACCCAATTTTTACTCACTATACTCCATACCATTTTCCCAATGGGTCCATAAAATGTGACCATAGAAATGGAAAAATTGCCACTACTTTTCTGTGAATGCTGGCTATCAGTAATTAGGAGGCTACCTAACAGGGGGTATATTTGGTACCCCACCCCTCAAGAATCTCAATCCCTATGTCACAAACTCATTCTTCAGGGTAACCCCTTGCTACAAACTTATGAATTAGATTCCCTAATTCTATCTTAAAATCCTCCATTTTGGAACACATTCTGGCACCCCGTATTATTTGACCCCTCACTATATTCCTTTTTACATAAAGGGGGTGACTACTACTGAAGGCTAAACAACTATTGGAGTATGTAGGCTTCCTAAACACCTTGGATGTAAATATACCTTTATCTGTGTCCCTAGTCAAAGTTGCATGTAAATAATCAATTGCCTCCTGGGAGAAAGTGTGTGTGAATTTAAAAAAGAACACATTGTTTATGTACTCAACAAATTCTTCCACAACTGTTTTCCCACAATTCCACATAATAAAAATACCATCAAGGTAACATAAATAACAAGACTTGTGTTTTTGAAACCCAGAGTTCAATACATATTTTTTTCCTAGGACACCATGACTAAATTCGCATGTACAGGGGCACAACTGGAGCCCATTGCTATCCCTTTAGTTTGTCTAAATATTTCATTTTCAAATGTGATAAAATTGTTTAACGAAATATTTTCCATCTATCTATGTCTGTCCATCTGTTTCTATCTTCTTCATCCCTTCTTCTCACTGCTTTGTACTGCTGACTGTTCATTATGCTTGTGGATGTAAATGTCATCTTATGGACTTTTCCTACATTCATTACTTTGCTGAAGAATAATACCTACATCTTCCATTGGTTGAATAGGTTATCACTGTTCCTTCAAAGGTGTGATTTTGACATGCATGAAGCATGATTACCTTTCTGGTGTGCTGAGATAATGATCAAGTTTATATAATTACATTTTCATTTTGGCAGTGGTTCGAATTCAGCATTAGGTGAAATTCGTACTGCTTGTTTTTATAAGTGCCTTTTCTGGGAATGTATTGCCTGTGTATCTGCCTAACCCCCTTCTGTTTTATCAGTTGTAGCCCTCAGTTTTTTCATGAGGTTTGTAAATGAGCAGGTGTATTATGGAATGCTAAATGGCATTTCAAGTGATGTTGCAAAATGTGGTGAATTTTTACTTTACGCCTCCTTGCACACCCATTTAACTTGTGATTTCCCTTGAAGCATGTCTGATATGTGATAGGTATAAAAGATTATTTCACAAGGCATCACTGACACAATTTGAGCAAACAATACATTTTGGATTATCATTCCTATGTATTAAAATCATGATCAAAATTAATTAAATCAATTATACTAATGACATTCTAGCACCCTTTATAAAATGATCTGCATATAATTCTGCTTCAACTCTGATTTTTCGTTTAGCTCACTGAACTTACATCTAGTGCCAGATAAAAGGTTGGGCTGAAAGGTGGATTTCCTTCACCCAGTACTGTCCAAAGTACTGATGGATGTGCATCACCACTAAGCCTGTTTGTACTATGGAAAGGTAACTAAATTAATGCATTTTTTATATGCTGAGAGGCTTTGATGAGTGACATTTTGGTTGGACAAGCCAGACAGGACAGCAGTGGAGTACACCATCTAGCAATAAGCCATCCTGTTCAGTGGAAACCATTTATGGCTTATTAGGTGAATCGGAAGTTTGAACATAGACAATGAATTGATATAAGTTCAGTTACTGCTTTGTTATGAATAAATGTGGTTCAGTGGCTATCCTGTATGGTGTTTTATTGGGGGAACAGGTTCAAAGACAATAATGGGAATTCAGTAAAGCCTACACAGAGTAATTCTCCATGTAGGTATATTGTCATGGCCCTGACATGAAACATGGCCGCAGAGCGATCCAGTAAAGAGGTCGGAGGAGTGTGCACGAGTGTGCAGAATGCAAATCACCTCATAAGCTGGTGAAATCCATGCAAATGAGATTGATTTGTGATACAATAAGCAGAAAGGCACCTGTGTAGGTGCCATGGTGGTGTAAGAAATGTACGTGGATAGGAACGGTGTAGCAGCCTAAATTTTAAACAGGGTTTGTAAAAGCCCCCAAAAAAGGCTGGATATGGCACTTTAGCCATGCAAATGGCCTAAACTATGGCCAGTGAGTCTAAAAACCAATGCAAATCATTAAAAGATATGTTTTTTAATACATATATCATGTTTGTGTGGTGCACAGTGCTGCTCAAACATGCAGTAATGTAAAAAAAAAAAAAAAATATATATATATATATATATATATATATATATAAAAGTGAAAATTAGACATTTGCAAAAATATTGCATTATATTGCACAGCATGTAGAGTCTTACAATGGCAGGTGTCAGTGGTTGCTAAGGAGGCAGGCCCTGGAGTAGTGAAGTATCCAAGGTATACGCAATTAGGTGTATGCAAATGCACTAGGGTTACTGAATAGCAAAAAGGGCCACCGTTTCCGCAGGTATAACCCATGATAGGGCTAGAACCATGTAGGTAGTAGTAGACAAGGCAGCTGAAATCAAAAGAGGGTGTGTCATTCTATGTTTAAACAGAATGGAGCTTAGTGGCATCTGTTTGTGCTCAGCCAAGCACAGCTAATCAGGCGGGTGTGTCTGATGCTGTTAAGCTCTGAATAGCCCTGCAGCACTTGTTTTAGCTGGTTAAAGACTAGCTAAGCATGCCAATGTACAAGGGATGGTCCAAACTGCTGAGCACTGTTTACACTAGTGCTGTGGGTTTGTGTTGCACACTGCAGTGCTTAGCAATGAAAGAAATTAAAAAAAAAATAAAATAAAATAAAAGGAAATAGCCTGGGAAAGCCAATCGGGTATAAATGACTGATAAGCCCTGTCTAACTGACACTGGCCCTTTTAAACCCCTCAATGATAACCCTGACAGGTGGAATGCATCATAGTCAGACAATCACACAGGCTGCATCTGCAGCACATCAATATAAAGTATGCATGCACCCTTCAATCCGATTCTTCCCACATACTCTGCACCATTGGAGTACAAACTTGGGAATTTTAACTGACAAAATGATAGGGTCTGCTGCTGCTCTGCTACATCTGTATGTGCTATTGGCTGAGGTCAGTGATGATGCTGATGCTGACAATAGGCCCAGACTGAGAAAGAGAAGAGTTTTCAGGCTCAGGGTAACTTTCCAGGGTCTACATGAGATGGAGATTGTAGAGCACTACAGGGTGGACAGGGACATACTACAAGAAATCAATGAGCTCAGCCATCCTCACCTCAGACCAAGAGTCAACAGATGGGAACCCATCCCAGTAGAACCAAAGGTATGTGTACCCTTAAGAATACTAACTGCAGGTACTTTTCAAAGACCCACTGATGAAGGGGGTCTCACAGACATCCACACCCAGGGTACTCTACCAGTACCTGGATGCCATGCAAACACATGCCATTGAGCACATTTATTTACCCCACACCCCTGAGGAGAGGACCAGCAATATGCATCTCTTCCACTGTGAATTCACTCATGTGCACATCAAAGCACCACCCTGTGAGGAGGGTAGAGCCTATGTCAACCGCAAGGAGTATCACTCCCATCAACTGCCAGGTCAAGTGCGATGCCCAAGGCATTATCATGAATGTGTGTGCTGGCAACCCTGGTAGTTTATCATTACTCCCACATCTGGCACGCATCACAGCTGTACCAGACATTTGCCAGGGGGGACATCCCATACGGCCATCTACTGGGAAATGCTGGCTATGCACTGGAACCGTGGACGATGACACCCATCAGAAATGCACACACACCTACTGAAGTGCACCATAATGAGGCACACACACAAACTAGGAACACAATAGAGCATGTGTTTGGGCTGCTCAAGTCATGGTTCCACTGCCTCAACATATCTGGTCGAGCCCAGCAGTACTCTCCAGCCACATGTGCACACATATTCACAGTATGTGCCATGCTACACAATATGATCCTGTGGAAACAGCTGTGGCAAGAACATCATAGGGCAGGGACACACAGACCCCCACCAGTGTCAAGGTCCCCACATCCACAGGGGGACTTGAAGGAGGAACCCACTGAGCCTGTCCCTGTAGGCAGACATAGGCATGCCCAGTATGCCCTGGCCTTGGCAAAGAGGCAATGCATAGCATATGCACTGACAACCTAGGGACTGACACCTCATTCTGACTCACATACATAGTAAAAAGGATGCCATCCACACCACATAGGTTCATAGGTTGGTACATAACCTGTACCTTACCATGTCTAGGCTGTGTACTGCATGCATCTGACAGTCAGCCCTGAAGCATTGTTATTTCAACTGCTGCAAGCACAAGGTAAGTCACTCTTCTCTACAACAAATGAATGGGGTAGTAGACTGTGGTAGCATATGCATGGACCTGCCGCATGTATGCAAGGGAATGGAGTGGGCTATCGGGATAGCCGCAGACAAATGACAGCTATGTGGGACAGCAGGAACCCTCTACCCAATACTGGCTGCCCCTTAATATGCAGTAGACCCAAAGCCAGCAAAACCCACTGCACTATGTGAGGGAATTACAAACACTGGGGTCACAGGACTGATGCTTGACTTTCAATGCTAGAGTTTCCTATCCTCAACACACCTGTGTTCCTATACAACTGCAGTAACAGTATGTTTGTAAGGTAATAACAGCAGACCACACAATACCTGTGCTGTCCCAATTAACCTGGTGACATGTGCCAATTATCCAATATGCAGCAGTCAATGTGCTATGTATGTCTGTGTCTGATAGTGTCAAGCAGTAAACTGCACTGTCTGGTGGCGGTTGTGGCTTAGTGGGCTAAGTATATTACCGTGGTTGATAGGGTACATGGTTCAAGACTGGCTGCGTCTACTGTTTTGCATGTGAGGCACAAGTATGGTAGGAGTTCTACAGAATGTCTATATGTCAGTATTTGTTACTGCAAGAAAGCTGGACAAAGCCAGAGACAATTGAGGGACAGGGGGCCACAGATATGGACAGTACCAAACTCTGAGTAACCTAGAGAGTGGTTAGTAGAACAGCAGGTTGTAACAAGTCAGTGTAACACCAGGATATAAAGGCTGTCACATAACTGTGGCAGTACTTACAAGTCAGTGGGCACCATCCATACCCCACAAATGTCACAGTTTCACAGAATGTCCACATTTATGTCTCCTATATCTGTTCTGTCTGTCCTAACATTACAATTGTCTGGCAAACTATTGGCAAATCAATAAAAGCTGCTGAGGGAAAATAATGACAGACAGTTCAGATGCAGACTTCATGCCCATCAGAAAAAGCATGCTAATACAAAACCATTCTACCAACTGTCTACATTTGTAAGAGCAGTATTAAAATATTGTCCCCATGTTTGGGCCTGTGTCCCACCATTATATATGGCCCTGGCTAGATTTTTGTCTGTAAGACTTTGATAGGTATGGGCAACATGTAGCCTTATAATAACAGTACAACACAAACCATTAGTGGACCAGAGCAGATGTACGGGGCACAATGCTGGACAACCTGCAAAACAGGGAGAGTCAGAGGTGTGATGTCTATACCCCTGTGTGTGGTGTTACATCTCTTACCTCAGTCACAGCATACCTACAACTACATAGAGCAGCAACTGTGGACAAAGCCAGGATCTGGAGCATGGCATGAAAAAAACCCAAATATAAGGGGAAGGAGGAACTACTGCCCAGACGAATGAAGAAAGTGCAGAATAGAACAGTTCATGCAGTAGCATGGGTTCCCTGCAGTGTATGGATTCAGTAACCAAAATTTCTGTCAGCAGTTCCTCACATCAAGCTATAATGATCTGCCACTGACGTACCAAAAAATCACATTGCTATGTAAAATGTACCAGACATTATGCAAAACTCATGTTCAGTCCAATACACTTTGTACACACCCTGAATATGAGTCAGATAGTATGGACAGCACACAGCCAGAAAATCCCTCAGGCATTATATCAGGGAGGTGGTGGACTGTTTCATCAAGTTCAGCAGACAGACAATTGGCTGTAGGACACAAAATCCTGGACTGGAGTACAGGTAGGTCTGGCCACGAGTCCCACTGTAAGTATTGATGGTCATACTGTGCATGCCCCTACACTATAGAACTGTGATGCCCGTATATCTCTGTGCATACAGACAGCTATGTATACCTTGACTGTTTCTCCCTATTCCCAACAGACATGATTACCCTTATGTATACGTATGTGTCACATATAAGATATATGTGGATTTGTTGAGTTTAATATATATATATATATATATATATATATATATATATATATATATAGATATATCTATATATATATATATATATATATATATATATATATATATATATATATATATATATATGTAGGTTGCAGTCCATGTTTGGCCAGGTGTATCCTTTGAAAATAACTAAAACAATACATAGCTCTCAAGAGTGTAAGAAGACAAACATTTCCTACATGTGTGTAGTAGTTGCATAAAAGTCATTTTACTTCAGAAACACCTGAATGTTCTGCGACATAGCATAACCTAGGGAAATGCTTCAAAAATAAGATGTCATATTGGCAGAGCAAGAGAAGTCTTGTCCTTTGCACTTGCCATGGGTATGGGTTGTCCTGCCTGCTGTCACGATACTACAAGACTTGTCCAATATTGGGCATTCGTTAAGGTGGCAACCCTACTCTGTGTTGCCTATGTGTATGCAATATGTATACATGTCAAGGCTCTGTGGGTAGCCAGTGCCCCTACATAACCCACATGCATCTAGGCATGAATGCTAACCGCCATCACTCACATATGGAGGTACTAAGTCTGTGGCTACTGTAAGTGGTGTGCTGTCTGTCATTGACTCACCAAATGATGTTAACACACTGCAGCAGGCTCTTACATTGGATGCAGACTGGTGCCAAGGTCCTGGCCTCAAGCTAAATGCAGAAAACAGTACCATCATACCATATGGCAAGGACATGGCACCACTGTTTGCCACATCACTGTCAACCCCATAAACACGCAGCCTTTGTTGAGAGACCTGTGTACTCAGTTTGACAATGTCGCATTCAACCATAATGTAATGGCAGTGGTCAGAAAGGCCTTGTACATGGTGTAACTCATAGGTAAAGGAGTGCATGCAGAAAAAAGGTGGACATTACCTCTGTATAGTTCTCAGCCAGTAGAACAATAATTTATTACAATGGCCCATTTGATATGTACCTATCCAGACATCTGCAACAACTGGAAAGAGCATGGTAATACTCACAAAGGTAATCCATTCCCTCCATTACCTGTCGCATGCAGACAGCCTCTAATTGATAGCGCCCCACTTGGTATCAGACAGGTTGCCCAGAGGTGGGCTGTGGCATGCCTACAACCCAGTGTTGGACCCTGCCCTTCAACAGCTGCCCAATATATGCGAGTCTACTTTCCCGTGCATTACTAGCACAACAGGCCTGAATCTGATAGGTGACATCAACAAAACCTGCTAGACAGATAGGTTTGTTTCCCAGAGGCTGCCCTGTCTCAGGTATGCACTTCCTATACATGTCAAACAGAGTACCATGCAGACCCTCATCAAGTGCAGCCATGATGAGTGGATGGGATACCACAAATCTGTCCCAGGGGTCCCATCTGTGTCCCTCAATGACAGGGGCAACAGATGCTGATAGATGATTCTGTTGGGGATAAACTAATGGAAAGGCTTGTTAGACCCAGGGCCATTACCGTAGTAACCTTCTGCAATCCTATGATTCTATGATTCTACTGAACTCCCAGTTGATAGATATCAAGAGTAGCATGCTGTGTGAAGGGGTATGTATACAAGATTATGCTGTCTACCCCCATTGTCCCTGACTCACCGGCCTACACATATGCACCTAGTTAACCATGCACATGTACAGCCGTACCTTGATGACATCATATTCCTGCATTGCCACCATGCCATCCTGAGCTGCTGTATTGGCAGCAGTTCTCACAGTGTAGACACACAGAAACAGAAAAGGTCTGGGAGACAAGAGTCAGTCAGCAATATTAACACCAAAGCACTATCATGGAATAAAGGTATATACACTATGATGCATACTCATGACACATGCCAGCAGACACCTCTTACAGGATTAACTCATTACAGCCGAGTGACGTCTCCAGGCATTTCTGCAGTTACACCCTACTGCTCCTCTAGGCATCAAATATTGCCTGTTCATATTTGCATTAATAATTCCAAAACCATGTGTTACATACAAGGTGTCGGGAAATGTTATCTTTGAGCAATACGATAAACAAAACACAATTGTATTGATGTTGGCCTCTGTCAATGGGTATTTTGTAAAAATGTGTGGTGATAACCGCAGATACCGTCACAAACCCACACCACCGGAGTTAAAGCACAGGGAAAAAAGAGAGCTCTACTGGAGGGAATGAGTTAATGCACTACTGTCAGTAACTGTACTATAGCCACCCTGTGCATCAGACACATATTTGCATGTCCCTGCATTGATGGACTCGACGGGGGTGTGGCACAGGTATCATCACATGCACAGGGTGTGGTATGGGGTTGCCAGAGGCCTAGGCTGTGACACACAGTGAACATCGTGTGTGTGTGTCTGGAGAGGTGCTGGTCAGCTTGGGCCATGGAGAGAAGCTGTGTGTGTCTGCTGGTGACCTGCATGTGACAGTGATGTGTGAGTGTGCACAGTCAAGGCATGTGCTAACCCTAAATGATGATATGTTGGACAGCTGTGGGACATACATGGCATAATGTACAGGTCACTGTCTCCAAACACAAACACAGTAACTGGTCCCACCAGGAGTGCCACTGGCACCACCATGACCAGTGTCAGATGCACAACTACTTGCTGATGGTGACTGGTATCTGCTGGGTCAGCAACCCTCGTGGGACCACCCAAGACCATGTACCCCTGGCCTGTCACATTGTGGTGTGTACAGCACCCCCTCTTTGGTACTGCTGTTAGTACCCCCACTACGGGAGTGTGACTGTGCATGGGTCACGTGAGCGCTCAGCTGATGTTGTTGTTGACCTATGTCCATGTGTCTGATGCACTACTCCCACCACATTTCCAGCATGGACATTGCATGGTTAAGGAGTGACCACATCTCACCCCACCATCTATCCACTACATTGGTGAAATGATGTAGGGCATCACCAATGCTGTGGATGGAGTCATGGATGCCAGAGAGTGATGCACTCATGCTCCTGAGCATCCATCTAGTGTTGCATTCAGAACATGCCTGTACCTCAGGATGGACCAAAACATGTGTTGGTTGACACATGCTGTGACACCTCTGACATGTGCTGGATGGCCAGCAGTCATCCTTCTATCACCTTTGTCAATCTGCCTGTGTGAGACGTAGCCAGCTCCGTGGCAATGGGTGCTGTCCATAGTCACAGATGCCATAGTCGCCACACTCTCCTGTTCGATGCCACCACCCTCAGACTGTCCAATATCTGTGGCCGCTGGGGACTGGGTATGTGTGGGCATACTGACTGTGTGCAGGGACATTGGGGGAGGAAGTGGAATGTCAACACATGGCACAGATTCAGCACCCAACATCATCACCTCTGCCTCACTATGGCCACCATCATCACCAGGGTCCGATGAGACTCTGACATCAGTTTGTGATGGGGACACACTCCAAACCCAATGGTCACCTGTGAGGAAGAAAGCAACATGACTACATTACTCCCTGCGCTGTTATGTCCGCTGCTCCACAAACTCACACATATACAGGTGAGGTGCAACAACTGCATTATACATACCACACTGTATTACTTATCCCATACACAACACACAGGTGGACCACAACAGACACAGACAAGACAGGCCTTAACAAATGCAGTGCAGTATGTCCAGTTAATGTTGCTAGTACTATACACCTGCGAGATATGTGACATGACGGTGTATCTGATGGACCCTCATGTGACAAACCCAAATGCTGTCAGCACAGCTAGTTGGAATTTTCTAAATAATTCTATGTCACTTGAAAATATTAATATGATTTATATAGAAATGTGACACTGCCAGCCCTGCTATCTGGAATTTGGTAAATAATCATATGTTATTTGTGAATATTAATATGATCCATAGGCTTGTCTTACAAATGTAAGAGAACTATATGTAATGTGGATATTAAACTACTGGTGCAAAAGTGTGTGTTGAACTGTATGTTATGCATTGAGCTTCAGGAATGCAACCACAGTGTACCCTGCTGGAAAAGAGCAGAAATCTGTATAAACTATATTCCTGTGCAGATGTGTATTTTAATGGTAGAAGATGGAACATACCAAGTTAACTTGCAAAACCTCAAGAAAATAAGTAGAAATTGTTTTATGATTAGGTTATCTCTGTTTCAGCTAAGAGCGAACACAATGTCTAGAGTTGGAGGTTTTCCTATTGTCTTGAAATAGAAATAATTACTAGCTTTCTAATGTAAAAGTGTTTAACTGTTTTATGACTTCCAGTTCTAGGCAAACTTCTGAGAGATAAATATTTTTGACACAGAGGTATTGGTTTCTGTTAGCCTGGGAACTGAAGGCAGGTGACAAAGAGTGATGTCATCCAGCTGACCCAGCAGTAATGTTTTTATATTAATTTGGGAACTATCTCAGAGACTGTACATTTTGTATTTGCCTTTGGATCTGACAACATCCTCTCTTCAGCACTCATCTTACTAATAGTAAGTAATTAGATTAATGTGATTTATTTTAGATATAGATAGGAATATAGTGAAGATTAGTTTAGATGTTTTCTGTATTTATTTGAGACTGCCCTGCAATGTTGTTTTGAAATATTTCTTGTGATTCTGAACTCTGTAGTCACTGTGCTGAGTTATTGAATATTGTCTTGTTCTTTTATTATTTATTATTAAATATATTTAAACCTTTTAATTTTGGCTGGTTTGTTTAGAGATATTTAAGCTCTTAGAGTACTTGAAAGTGTATTTAGTGACACTGTACAGGATACTCTTAAATAGTCTTGGTCACACTTATTTGGATAATAGTAATATTACACAGTAGAATTGGTAATCCTTTGGGAAGGGCCTTAAAATAACTTATAAGGGGATCTGGTGGCAGTACTAACTACCTTATGGTCTAGGAAGAAGGGGTCATATCTAGTAAACCTGTGCCAGCCTTTCCCAGGTGTGTGTGTGTGTGTGTGTGTGTATAAATCAAATCTCGCAGTGTGTGTGTGTGTGTGTGTGTGTGTGTGTGTGTGTGTGTGTCAGCTACTTGAGCAGGGACACAAAGCATTGGTTGGACAGAGAAGGTGCTGGAGGTCTTAACTTGACCACTTGGCTGAGATCTTAACCCTATAGCTGTGCCAATGGGGAGTCTTACTGGGGATCTGGAGAAAGAGAGAGAAACCAGCTCCAGACTGACTGTGATCTCCATGTGCTCTTAAGGGAAATTGTACTTTACCCTGTGTGTTCTTGTCATGCTCCCAATGTGCATGTCCTTCACTAGTGCTAGTGGTGAGGATTGAGGCTCCTTGATTATTGGGCCAGTGCAGGAGCATCACACCTCACTTTTAACACAGTGCACCCTTTTCCACTATGCTAATGCTCCACTGTATAGCCGACTGCCTAGACTGTCACAAAACTATGTGTGAATATGTTACAGTTCCTGCAAATATGCTACTGTGATTACTGATGTAATGAACTATGATGAATCCCTT
>NC_056731.1:1252452533-1252487533 GCF_019279795.1 Protopterus annectens
TTCATAAATATTGATATTAAAATTCTTTCTACAATACTAGCTAGTAGAATCAAACAAATTCTACCTCACATTATATCTTCTGAGCAACTAGGCTTTATGAATAACAGACAAATATATGACAACATACTTACTATTGATTCAATCATTAGTTTAAAAGCGAATGATAAATGCCCTAGCTATGCATTGTCAGTAGATGCAACCAAAGCTTTTGATAGAGTAAATTATGATTTTTTTATTAAATATACTCAAGAAATGTAATATTCCTGAGGGCTATATAAACATGGTTAGGGCTTTATACAAAAAAGCCACAACAACACTATCTATACATAAAAAGCAATCAAAGCCTATTCAAATAGTAAACGGTACAAGGCAAGGATGCCCACTATCACCTTACCTGTTTAATATATACATAGAACCTCTGCTGCTTAAAATATCACAAAGCACTTACCACCATATTATATTTCCAAAGTCCCAATAAAGTATGCAGCTTTTGCTGATGATCTTAACATTTATTTTGATTTCCCTAATACTGATTTGAATAAGATACTAAACTCCATTGAAAAATTCTCAAAAATATCTAATTATGCAATTAATCCTAATAAATCCATCATAGTCCCTATGAATACTCTAGGACATAAGGAATTCTATTTCCCTGAAACTGAAATTAAAGTCAGTTATAATCTCAAATATCTGGGTATTATGTTCACTCACCCCCAATCTGACATGACTAAAACAACTTGTTTAAAACCTGGTCTGACATCACTGAAAACACTAAGAGATGGTTAAACCTCAATCTATCTCCAATAGCTAAGGCGGCCTTAGTTAAAATGAATATTCTTTCAAGACTATTGTTTCATTTTAGTGCTAGTAACCAAAATATACCAAAAACTTCTTCTCCAAACTTGAAACACTACTAGGAAAGTTTATTTGGCATCCAAAAAGTACAAGAATAAAATACACTAAATTAACATTACCCAAACAAAAAGGGGGCCTAGTCCTACCTAAATTCCAAACATACTACAACATATTAAACGCTAGTCGAATTATACAAATAACAAATTTTGAACCATCCAACAAAGCATGGTATCCACTATGGATTAAAATATATTACAAACACCTAATCTCATGCAATTTAAACCCTAGAGCAGTACCCTTTCTAGAAAGCATTTTAAGGTTCATCCCATAATAATAAGCACAGTAATATTTCAAAAGCTGGTAGCCTCCCTAAATCTTAAAGATACTTTGGTATTGGGACAGCCAGTACACCTTAATCCTAATATTAAATTAAACAATACTATATTAAACCTGAATCAGTATCCAAAAATTAAAAACATCACTGTATGGGACCTATACCAGATCAAAAGTTTCTCAGTTGACAATATTAGACAAAAACTTGAAGTAAATAAAAGCTATAATACCATAATCAACCAGTTAATATACCTGATCAATACAATTACTTTGAATGTCAAAGTAGACAACCAAGACATACAGGTATATCAACAAATTATTAACCTGCTACGGTCGAGATATAAAATGTTACCAAATACATATAGATTAATAACAAAAATTAGATATCAAGATGCAATTCTATATTCCAAATTTTGGGAAGAGAAAAATAATAAGATAACTGATGAAAAATCTGATGCTATTGAACTTACTTTGAAATTAACTCCCCTTAAAAAACTAATTTATACCCAAATTATGATCAATAACAATGTGTATCACACACCACTTTTTCTTAGCAAAATTAATCCCTCCCACTCCCCTTATTGTACCATATGCCAAAACAGTGTTGCTGACACCCTTCATATGTTTTGGAGCTGTAAAAATGTTTACAAGCTGTGGTGTTTGCTAAGAACCAAGTTAGAAAAAAAGGATACACCAAATCTACCCTGTCATGGGAAATGGCAATTTTACATATATTCCCTAATAATTTCTCATACGAAAATAAACCCATCATAGTCACATTGTGTGCAATGATCAAATCATATATAGCCCAAAATTGGTTAGATAGAAGTAAAATCACATGGGAAGAATTTAAAGGAATGGCTATAAAATACTTATTAGTCAACAAATTAAGCCAAAAAAACTATCTTACTATCAGAAACATTGGAAAACACTTTTAGAAATGCTAGGACAAAATTGATTTATGACCAAGGGACTTCACCATCAATATTACTTTACATAATTAAGGGAAACCAAAGGCAATTATTATAGAAATACCCACAATAACAGTGTAGAGGCCATGGCAAACACATATAAGATGAACATTAAGGTGACATCAATGTATATATTATACATAGTTAGAGCAAGACAGAATGTTTATTTAGGTAGACTAGAATATCTGATTGCCATGTTTTAATGTCACATTTTCAATCTGTTGTACACTATCTTTATGTAAATGTCTGTTTTACAGCTAATTAAGAGCAGCTTGATTATTAGACAATTCTGTATAATTGTTACTCTAACATTGATGATTTATGTTATGTATATCGTATTTGGACGGCTGAAACTTGATATTCCAAGTAGCTTGTATGTATATTTTCTGTGTCATTCTTTTCTTGTATTTAAATAGAAGTGAAATGCAATAAAAAATTATATTTGAAAAAAAGATCCACTGATATATTGGATTTGCATCCTACTCTTTGCATTTTTTTTTAGTTTTCCATTGCATCAAGTATTAAAACAAAACAATGTATGGGATATTTATACTCACTGCTTGAATGATACTGAGAAAGCGGTCATAGCTGATAAGGACTATACTAAATTCTGAAGTAAAGCAGAGAACAGAATCTGTTGTTAGCCATACTTTACAAAGCAATTTCCCAAGTGCCCACTTTCCAGAAAGTACATAGGGAGCGTACAATGGTATGGAAACAACACCTTGAAATTGAAAAGCAGAAAAGGGTTGATTAAAAGAAAATGAAAAAAAAAGTTACATCAGAAAAAATGAAGTTCAGAACATTTTAAAATTATTTTTCTTCACTTTCTTACATACTTAATAACATGAACTCTAACTCACTTCAGGTGCAAACATTTTAGCATAGTATATTTGTCTGTCTGTCTGCCTATGTGTCATTCCATCTGGCCACATACCTGTGCATCTGTTTATTTGCCTAACTATCTAACTATTAAACACAGACAAATAACTTTACATAGAGATTGCAGACAGATGATAGAGATATTGAGATAGATCAATAGAGAGACAGATATATAAATTCAGGTGTGAGAGTTTATATATGTGTGTATATATATATATATATATATATATATATATATATATATATATATACATATACAAATATACACATAGATATATGTATATACATATGTTTATATATATATATATATATATATATATATATATATATATATATATTTTTTTGTGTGTGTGTGTGTGTGTGTGTGTGTGTGTGTGTGTATGTTTGGAGCATAGCATGAACTGCATTAGCAGTATTGTAATAACAAAGCAATGTTGAATCATTGACATAGTAAATCATCTAAACTGCTTTAGATAATCTCAACATATTATTGACAGAATAACATAATCTACTCAGCCTTTTAGGGCTCCACCTAATAGAGAAGATGAAAAATATATTGCATGCTGTCTTCTTACTGAGTAACTTCTTTTGTGGGCATAACTGATAAAACAGGATTCACCAACATATTAAATTTCAGTGCTATCTACCCTAGATATCAATAGCATCTGCCTGTGTTAAGATATACAGAAAGAAATTTAAAAACATTGTAGTGATGTATCTATCCAGACTGAGTACAGAATCCACATACTATCAGTATGACTACCTCATCCTTATGAATTCCAGCCCATGTGCTTTATTTATCTGATTTTGCTGTTTTTTCAGTTTGTTTATTTTTTTTTAAGTCATCCTTATGAAGTCTTGCTTTGTCAGTAAGTATGGTGTGTCATTTTTATGTGACCACTTTGCCATTAATAAATAATTCTTGTAAGATGTTTTGTCAGAGTAGAGAGTAGATCTATAGCTTGCTAGTAGGTAATTTGTGGGGTGAGGGTGGTGTAATAGCTATAGGTTGATAGATGGAATTCTGATCTAATCCATCACTTTATGATGTATTAGAAACTTGTCAAAATTCCATGTTCGTTCTTTTGTTCATTCTCCAGTTAGCAACTTTATCTAGTCAGATCATGAGTTCCTGTTACTCAGTGAACACAAGGTAGGAAAGTAACCCAGGTAGGGCACACACACACACACACACACACACACACACACACACACACACACACACACACACACACACACACACACACACACACACACACACACACACACACACACACACACACACACACACACACACACACACACGCTGTGGATATACATATATTACAAATGGTTTACTATCAAAATGTGGAACTGCACTTACATAAAACTGGGACAGTTGAATGCATCTTTTCCAGTTTCTGTAATGCAGTCCTGAAAAATGTTCAAGTGCACATTATCAAATGGCAATGTACATTCGCTAATGTGCATTTAATGTTCTGGTAACAGATCGCACTACAGTGGGGACTGGGAAATGTACTCTTTTCCTCACTGTAGTGTGATCTTGGAGTTGGAATATATGATATGCAGGGGGTGGGGGTGGGTGCAGGGGGGCTTGCTCCCCTGTAAAACCGTAAAAACTTGTTCTTCAGAGATGCAATTCTAATGGCACCTTTACCATAACATCCTGAAGGTCTGACATTACATCCTGGTATTTCAAATTATTTTGAATGCTGACTTCGAGGTAATCATTTTCAGATTCTTTACAAACAACATTACCAAAGTCGACAATACTATTCAACCACATAAATAAAATTTTTGTGACTTTCCACATTTTGATAGTAAAGCATTACAAACATCTAGAGAAAATTCAAACTTCAGCACTTCACTTTCTTTGATCTCTTTAGGATGTGGGAGCTAAGTACAGCCCCTGTTGAAAAAACACAAGGACACAGTGAAGACATGTAGATTCCACACACACAAGGAGCCCTGGTTAGACAATTAAGTTCTGAGAGTCAGCAACTCTAACCTGAAGAAGTCAGCCACTGCAAAACATAGGTAGCATATTGACTTTGTTGTGTGTGCATGTGTGTGTGTGTGTGTGTGTGTGTCTCTATGTGTGCGTGTGCATATACATATAGCTAGCTAAATATATTTGAGTTAAGTTCTTTCTAGCAGTCATTCATATACACAACAGAATGAACTACATGGTCATTCATTTGAATGTTCATTGTACTAAATTTTCTTTTTGTGGAAATATGCTTTATGATAACAGGTGAGTGTGTTTTGTGTAAGTGTATATCAGTGTGTGTGTGTGTGTGTGTGTGTGTGTGTGTGTGTGTGTGTGTGTGTGTGTGTGTGCGTGTGCATATGAGTGTGTGTGTGTGTGTGTGTGTGTGTGTGTGTGTGTGTGTGTGTGTGTGTGTTTGTGCATGTTTCAGAATGCTTGTACGTTAGGTTTAGAGAAAAGGTTAGGGAAGGGGATAGAGATAGTGTATGTGTGAATATGTTTGTTTTAGGGTTCTGCTTGTTCTGCTTTTCTGCCAAGCAGTGTTAAACTAACTGATTTGTTACCTGTTTAAAACATTCTTTAAAAGTCTCAGTGCTGATTTTCTGCTGTTTAACATGTTATTTTTAGTGTCTCACTGCTAGTGTTCTGCTTTGTTAAACATTCTCTAGGATTTCCCACCAAAACTAGAATAGCTAGTAGCTGTAGTGGGTCTATGTTATAACATCGAAGTCTTACAACTTCGAATGTTGTAATATCGAACCCAGTAGAACGAACGCTGGAAATAGCGAAGCTGCAGAACACCGAATACTTTCCTAGGGAAAGTATTCAGTGGGCCATTTCTGCAGTTTCGCTATTTCCTCGACTGTGGAGCGAGGGTTATGGTCCGGGTTAAGGTAAGTGTGCAAACGAAGGTGAGTGTGCGATTGGGCACAGGTTAGGTGAGTTAGGGCGCAGGTCAGGTAAGTGTGCGATTGTGTGGATGTGAGGATTAGGGTGGGGTAGGTGAGTTAGCGTTAGGGAGCAGGTAAGGTGAGTGTGCGATAGTGACGGACCTTAGGGTTAAGGTTGGGTTAAGGTAAGTGGATAGCTAGTGGTGTATGTATGGTTTAGTGTAGGGTTTTGTGAAGTGTGTGTGTGTGTGTGTGTGTGTGTGTGTGTGTGTGTGTGTGTGTGTGTGTGTGTGTGTGTGTGTGTGTATTATTTATTTTGGTGTGCTTGTGTTGTGTGTATGTTTGTCGAAACAGCAAATTTTTTCCCTGGGAAAAAAATTCACTATTCTGACTGTTTGGTTTTCTGGTGTTTCGCTCTACTGGGCTTAATATTATAACATTCAACGTTGTAAGACTTTGATGTTATAATACAGACCCGCTGTAGCATAGTCCATATACAAGTTTCTGCATCTGGGTCTGTTTGTAGTGGCTGTTTGTTCTGAGCACATTTTCCAGGCCATCTTTGATTGGAAAGTGCCCTTCTGCACTGCAGTAAGAGAAGTGCACTGATTGGAACCTGTCTGGTGAAGGGTGGTTGGTCTAGGGCTTGGAATAAACATCCTTATTCATCCTTTTGAATGTTTTTTAAATTTTTTTATACGTTTTTAGCTTCTGGTATTTAAGCCCTGTGTTTGAGCAGGTTTCTGCTTGCTTGTGCATCATGCAGCATCACACACTACCATGCGATTGTGCACTGTAGCTGGACAAATAAATTCAACAATTTTTCCCTTAGATATAGCTGTAACACATTAATTTAGCCATCATCCTTAGTACTTTTCCATTCAAAGAAATACTGCTAGTGAGCTGTAACCTATTAAACTACCAGCAAAAAAAAAAAAACCTGGCAGAAATATCCATCCACTGAGCTCCTTCTTGATCGGTCCTGAAAAGCCCTCCTTTGTGATAACCTATCATTATGGACCATTGGTCTACCCTTGTTTCTCCTGCCAATGTTGTTGACTTGGGTCTCTTGAGGCTGTGTAGCAATTGTCTCATGTACACTGACAACCCTCTACTAATAACTCACTGTAGTACAGAGTGCAAGAGATGTTTCTACACCAAGAATCTTAAATCCATGCACTCTCACACACAAAACAGTACACTGAAGAGTTTTTCAACCCACCTACCACTAATCATGCACATAGTAATACTACTCATACCCAAAGTATGCAACAAACACAAAAATCAACATATGTGGAGGTGGTCTCAAAAAACTTACCGAAACACCACAGACCTTCAAAACACAAGACTGCGACAACTAACACAGTTCTCACAGCACCCATGACACATAGCAATACCAGTGTCTCACCTACCAAGCCCGTAAGAAGTAATACTGAAAAACCAAATGTATTGCCATTGGACTCCATAGTGAGACAGAAAGATGTCCCACTCACCAGGTTGGACAAGGAGAAAGTCACAGACAGTTGCCTGTCTGGCTCCAGGATTCATCAGTTCATGCATGCAGTCAGGCCTCTCAGCATCAAGTACCATTATAACTCTGTCATAGATCATGTTGGAGTGAACAACCTGAGACATACCTCACTGGACTATATGAAGACAGGCATGATTGAGCACTCTGAGTATGTTTTCCAGGCAGGTATGTCCCTAACCTTTAGCAGCTTACTAACCTCACCTAGAATGATGCCACAGTATAAACAAAAACTGATTATAACTGGCTTAGTTTTTGACATTATTCAAAGGGGATCCAGTTCCTGACAGCTTAGGAAGCCATGGTCGACAAACCTTGCTGTTTTGTTTGAGATGGTTTGCACCTGGCACCACTAGGCTTTTCACTGCTGGCAAAGGCTGTCTCCTCCCCATAGTGCCTTTTATTAGGCAAGGTCTCAAAAACAAACTTACTGACATGAAATTTGCCAGTCATAACAAAATATCGGTCATGCTGCTAAATGCTAGGAGTTTAAACCAAATACTGCACACCCTGGAAGCATTTCTATCACTGGAAGATGTAGATGTCTGTGCAGTCACAGAAACCTGGTTCAAGGCCTCAGATAGTACCCTTGTTTGCAAGATTACAATGCCTTCCACATCTTCAGACCACAAAACGAACATGTGATAACCAAAGGAGGCAGAGTTTCTATCTATATTAGAGATATATTCACCTCCCATTTAGTTAGACTGGACATCTCCATGGAGTTACTTCAAGTTCAGGTTATGGTGGGTAAGACCCCCATTCAAGTCATAGCCAGTTGCAGATCTCCCTCCATGGGTCATGACATGAACAAAGCCTACTTGACCAAATAGGAGTCAATCCAAATATTACTGAACGCTCTGGTTAAGGGGGTTTCAATTATCCCACCATAATATGGGAAACCTACACTAGCCCTAACTCTCTAGTGCAAAAGTTCCTTGACTTGTTAACTCAAATGCCCTGAAACAAATTTTTCATACCCTGACAAGAGGAACAAACATACTAGATCTGGTCCTCGCCAACATGTCAAACAGATGCACTGCCGCAACTGTCGGCCTCTCATTAGTTAAATCTGACCACAAATCAGTCACCTTTGAGCTGACACTAACACCAAAACTCACAAAGGGTGAAATCAGACCAAATAACTTCACCAAGGCAAATTATGCCCTCCTAGGTGAAGGTATAAATGCATTACAAGCCACATTCCCAGCTGGAAGTGGTAACTACACCGAAGCTTACACTAAAGTCCTGTACAATTACTTGTATAAGTGCACAGACTCAGCTGCACCAGAAAGAATCAAGCCCCAAGTAAAAACAAGCTGCTATGGTGGACATCAAGCATCAACATACTTTACAATAAATGCAAAAAGGTGCTGTCCAAGGTGAGACCCCAACAATGGTAAAGCACCCTCCTCAGCTTCAACAGGCAAATAAGACAAATTGTCAAATCCTCTAAGGGCTTCTTTGAGAAAACATTTAGCATGCTTAGTCAAAGATAACCATAAGGCCTTTTACAGCTATGTACATAGCCTAAAAGGTACGACCCAAGCATATGCAGAACTAGTGACTAATGGTATCACACACACTGCAAATTTCACTCCCTTATCCTCTCCAAACTTATCACAAACCTTCCCCAAACTCCCCCCACCCTACATATCTGAAGAACAGGTCATTAAAATCTTGTCCAAGACACAAAACACAGCCACTATAGGACCAGACAGCATCCCAGGCTGTCTTCTAAACAGGCTAAAACATGAACTAACATCACCATTAAGTACCCTTTTCAGTCATAGCCTAACCACAGGCTTTGGTCCTGCAGAATGGAGAACAGCAACAGTTATTCTCCTCCACAAAGGTGGCCTAGCAACAGACTCAAGGAATTACATTCCCATAAGCCTGAAGAGCCTCATCTGTAAGGCCATGGAGTGTATCATTGTGGATCTCATAAATAAAGACATGGGTGACCTCCAAACCCTGGATCAAACCCAATTTGGCTTCATCAAGGAGAGATCCTGCTTGTTAAATCTGGTGGATTTCTTCGATAATTGACCATGGCCATTGATGAAAGCATATCTGTGCACAAGCATACCTCAACTTGGCAAAGGCTTTTGAAACAATCCCACACTCAGGCAGTACTGATAAACTTAACAAACTGAATGTAAACCCATTTGTTGTAAGATGGGTTGTCAACTGGCTAACAAACCAGACACACACTATCAAAGTGGGTGACTCCTCATCAACCAGCAGACCTGTCACCAGTGGTGTACCACAGGGGTCAGTGCTGAGACCCCTAATGTTTGGTATATTCTTCTCAGAAGTTCAGGTCAAAACTAAGGGGTTGTGGCTGATCAAGTTTGCAGACGACTGCAAACAGGGTGCAATTATTGAATCCCCAAATCATGTCAGTATACTCCAGGAGGGTCTTGCACAGACCAACGACTGGTGTCTTAGTCACGGTCTCAAATTGAATGCAAAGAAATGCATCATCATTCCCTTCAAGACAAACAATGTCTCTTCACACTATCTAATCAACAATACCCTAAGTACCCATGAAGTGGTAAAGGAACTGGGATCACAAGTTGATTGCGACCTTAACTTTGACCACCATGTGTCTACTGTAGTAAGGAAGGCTTTCTACATAGCACACTTCATTAGTAAAAGCATCACCTCGACAGCAAAAGAGGTTATAACCTCTCTATACTTGGCACTAATACAGCCCATAATTGAGTATAACACCCCATTTGGCATGTACCGTACAAAGCACCTGCAGCAATTGGAGAGACCTCAGAGGTTTCTAGCAAAGAAGATCAAGGGATTCCAGCATGTGCCTTACACAGACTGACTGAAGTCTCTGTCACTATACTTTGTATCGTATAGACTTTTTAGGAGAGAATTTTGCCTGGTTTACAGAGCAATCTCAGACTCAAACCTAATGAACTTGCTACATATCCGTAAATCAAATGCAACTAGAGCTACCTATTCCAGGGATCTATATATGGCCTGTGACTTATATAGGACATGCTGGAGGGACAGATTTGTCTCACAGTGACTGCCACATCTTTGGAATAGGTTACTAATTCATGCGAAAAAGAGCACCTCTATGACACTGTTCAAGAGGAACCTGAACGGGTGGATAGGGCACCATAAACTCTTACTGGGGATAGCAACCACAACCCTCCAGCACATGGGCAGTCATTACTAAATGCAATCTTGGGTGCTGACTAGCATTTCTATGGTATTACATTGGAATAAAATGGCTAGGCTTAACTTGACCTCAGATAATTTGCTAAGATCTTATGATCCTATAAATGTAAGGGTTAGGTAAGGAATATATATATATATATATATATATATATATATATATATATATATATATATGTATATATATATATATATATATATCTATATATATATATATATATATATATATATATATATATATTTATATATATATGGGATCCATACTGATCCCTGAACAACAACATCACCGAATCACTATTGGCCGGGCATACTTACGCAAAAGTGCTTTTCACCAAAAGCACTTTCGCGTAAGTATGCCTGTTGCAAAGATCGTACTATGGTGTGGATAAGGGAATATTCCCTTTTCCTTACTGTAGAGTGATCTTGGAGTGAGAATATTAAAGTAGGGGGGTATGGGGGCACATAAAAGTAGATTTATTGTTTTTTTTTTAACACACTTTAACGCAAGCACTTTTTAGGTGAAAGCGCTTTCGTTAAAGTGTGTTTGCTGATTGTGGATTTGGACTATTGAACTTTCGTTCAGTAGTCCTAGATCCATATATATATATATATATATATATATATATATATATATATATATATATATATATATATATATATATACATACATACATACATACATACATGTACTGGTGTGTGTGTTTGTGTGTGTGTGTGTGTGTGTGTTTGTGTTTGAGCCTGTCTTATTTAGTGGTAGTGTTAGGGAAAGTTTTTTTTTTTTCAAGTAAGGTGTATGGTTAGGGTTAGGAACAGAGTTAAGATTAGGGTTAGCATGTATTGCTAAGTTAGTGTATTAGGGCAAAGCTCGCTGCAGTTGGAACTGCTTTTGCTTCTGCTCTAATGTCATAATTTCTTTGTCTGTCCAACAATGTGCATCCTACCACCCACCTCAGGCACTTCATCTCCATCATCTTTGGCTTCCTCAACCACTCCGACTCTACTGCCCAGGCATCTGTATCATAAAGTAGTACTTTTCGCACCTCTGTTTTTCACAGCTTAATTTTCTGCTTCTCTGGCATTCTTCTGTTACACACTAACCCTGACACTCTGTGCCAACTGGCTGCAGTCACTCTGATTTTAACTTTGACCTTTTCATTCAGACTTCCCTTCTCCTCAGTCACTCCTTCCAGATACTTGAAGCTGTTAACTTGTTCCACTATTTCCCTTCTATGTCACTTTTCATCTTCTGATTTCTGCCAGTTGCTGCAATGACATCTGTCTTGTCTATGCTCAGTTTTACCTCATGTACCTTCAGTTTTGCATTCCATTTCCCTATTATTTGTTGATTTTGTTCAGAGTCTGTTGGTAATGCCATATCATCTGCATATAGCAATTTTTTATCTCTTTGTTTATCTGTTTGCTAATGTAGTCTATCACCAGTATGAACAGCAATGGGCTTAGTGCTGAAGCCATATCCACACCCACTCACACTGGGAATTCCTCTGTGAATCTGAACATTGTTCATATTATGCCACTGGGTCCTTGTCCATTGTTTGCACTAATTCTATCACATGACTATCCAAATCAGCTTTCCTGGGGCCTTGCCTATGTTTTTTCTAAGTCTGGGAATTCTCAGTTGTACTCTTTCCTCATCTCTAGTTTCTTCTCAATTATCTGTCTTACTGCAAACAATGGATCAGTTATGCTGCCTCTTTGTCTGAATCTGAACTGCTCATCTCCCATCTTGTACCATATCATCAGTGACTATCATCTAGAGTCAATGTTCATACCTGCTTTTCTGCATTTGGTAGGTACAAACTGGTCAACATTTAAATTAATATACAGTAGTGTCCCTAGATCTTTTACTATGATATTTTTTATGATTTTGTTTTTTTTTTCATAATCATAATTTGTATTTCTTTATCAGTATCAATGATGCTACATTTATAGACATTAAAGATCAGGTCATTAGTATAGCAGGTATTTATTTTTGTAGACGATGTTGGCATCTTTTAGTGAAGTAATCTTATCATTCTCTTTGCAATTGGTAAAAGGCATTTTCCACACTTACATTTTAGAAGAATAGACCAAAGACTATAGGCTTCAGTAAAGAGCCCTTGGGATATCACTGTTATACCATATTAGGAGAAACAACCTTAACCCCATCGGGAGAAATAGTAAGCCCCATCACGACTCTTTATGTCCTGTTACTTAACCTGTGTTTTATCCATTAAATTCATTATAGTTTAGATTTAATGATTTTAATTGATTTAAATGGTGTCAAATGCTTTAGCAAGATCCAGATAAACAGTGTCCTTTTTCATACCTTTGTGGGGTATTGTTATTATATCCTCAAAGAATGTCAGAAAACAAAATTCATCCTTAAAAAAAAAAAACATATTCCATACCTAACAGAATCAGGAAACCTATCACATTTTGGATAAGCTCCAGTATATCTTGTCATGATTTTGTACAGATAACTGGTCAGGTAGGTTCATTGGTCTAAAACTTGTTGGACCTGATATGATCACACTTGTAAACTGATATCACTACAGTCTCTTTCCATACATGAGGAGCATTTTTAGTTACTCACTTGTTTTAATCTGATTAATATGAGCTGAATTAGATTTTCATTGATTCTGTATAATAAACCAGTATTTAGCCTGATCATATGAAACTGAGTTTTTAGTTTTACTTGTGACAGATGCTAACATATATGTAGTTACACAGGGCATGTCTCACTTGTATCTATAGGACTTTGACTTAGGTTCATAGATTCATAGGTGTTTACTAGGTTAACAACCACAAGGGCCTTTTTAAGCCCAGCCATGCATCCCAAATCTCTGACAAGTTCTGATGCCCTTGATAAGTGTAAGCGTGGGCCTGGGAGATGAACCATTTACAAGTTACCTGTGTCCATTAGAGACATAGGTGCCAAACCAGGGATGAATTTCTGGTTTCCCATCCAATTGTCCAAGTTGCACTTGAATTGGGTTAGAGAGGAACTCTGCTTCACATGGATGTGGAGCCTGTTCCATAGATAGGGTAGTCTCTGGGATACATACCTATCTCTCCAACAGGTCCGATTTATATCACAAGCAAGGTTTAAGTCTTTAGAACAGGTAATTCTGGTGCTGTTTGTTTTGTGGATATGCAGGAGGTCCATCAGAATGGGGTCTGACAATGCCCTGTATGCCAGGCATAAATCTCCTCTCAAAAACCTGTAGGAGACAGAATACAGGGATAAGGCCTTGAGGCAGTCTGCATATGACATATTACTTATGCCCTGTATTCTTTTAGTGAGAACCTCTGTGGACATTCCAATTGTTGGGTATGCCTAGTTAGGTACATACCGAAGGGGACATTGTACTCAATGATAGTGCTGATGAATGCTGAATACAGTGGAACAATGACTTCCTTGGACTTAGATGCCATACCTTTGTTTATAAGTTGTGCAACATAGAATGATTTGCTCACCACTGTAGACATGTGATGATCAAAGGCTAGATTACTATCTATGTGTGTCCCTAAGTCCCTGACTACTGGATGAACTCTAAGGGGTGTGTTGTCTATATTATAGTTACCAGGGATGGTTGATTTCCTAAAGGATACTATTATGCATTTCTTGGCATTTAGTTTTTGTTCATGGCTCTGACACCAGTTGTTTGTCTGTGTCAGCCCTTCCTGGAGAACATTTGTGTCAGTGTGAGATCCTAATTTGCAATCATCACCATTGACATTGGCCTTGACTTCTGAGAAGTAAATGCCAAAAAGGAGTGGTCCAAGGACTGATCCCTGAGGGACTCTGGACTCCCCAATTCTAATTTCTTGGGTCCTGTCTGTAAGTCAGTTGGCTATCCACTGGGTGACATATGGGTTTGTACCTAACCTCTTGAGTTTGTCAACAATTCCTGAGTGGGTTATTGTGTCAAATGCCTTGGCTAGGTCGAGGTAGGCAGTGTGAACAATTTTGCCCTCATCCATTGTTTCAGTGAACTTCTCAAAGAAGTCCACCAGGTTGAGTAGGCATGATCTGCCTTGACGAAACTAAACTGGGTTGGGTCCAGTGTCTGGAGGTTCACTACATCTCTATAGATCATCTCCATGACAATTCTTTCCATGGCTTTTATATATAAGACTAGTGAGACTTATGGGTCTGTAGTTTCCAGGGTCTGTATATGGCCCACCTTTGTGTATAGGTCCTTGTCCTCACTTCTAAAGTTTGAGTAAATGTTTTCTGCAAGTACATTCACTATGTACTTCAGATGGGTGATCACATCTGCGTTTATTGATAACATGTTACATTCACAATCTTTCATTTAGTTTTCTGATGTATTTAAAGAATAACTTATTAGTGTTTTTAGATTTTAAGATGAATAAAAAATTATAGCTGGATCTGAAAGATTTGACCAAAAAGGAAAGCATTTTCTGTAATGTATATAACTGAGACTTGTATTTTTGACTAGGGCAAATTTTACAAACTAAATAGCAATGCCATAGCTAACTCATTTAGACAGAGAGTTAGTCTGGTGCTCCAAGCCAGATCCCCGCCCACCTCAAATCTTAGAACAACAAAAAAAGGGCTAATTGCTGCAAAGCTTTACCACTTAAGAAGCATTGCAACTCTTAAGTGCTTCTCTATACAGGCATTCAAAATCCATGGAACTGTATACTTCCCAATCACACCCTCTAACACCTTGCACCCCTGCTACAGTACCCCTTTTTAGTAGTAATAGGTATAGCATATTAATTCTGTGACCCACAATGGCACTTATACTACTAAAGGAGTGTGACCAATTCAAATGACTAATATGAGAATATAATTCAGAGTCTTATGGTCTTCTAGTATCAAAGGTGAGGACTATGAAGTCAATGCTGCAGAATAGTATTTTAAGAATATCTTAGAAAATTGACTTTAGTACACAAGTAACTACAGCAGCAGTTACAAGGAAGTGTATGTGCATGTGTCTGATAATAATGGACTGAAATAGATTCTATCAGCTATTATTTAGGTATTAATGCATTCATTTGTTTACCATTAGATATATGAGTTGTGCCTAATGAATAAGATGGCTATATCTGTATGTGTATGTGTGTGAGTGTGTGAGTATATATTAGGTCTATTTGTAATAGTTTTCATTGCATGTGTCCTGACAACAATGGCACAAACTATATCCAAGCTATTTTTTATATATATATGCTTGTATTCATGTGTGTGTGTGTGTGTGTGTGTGTGTGTGTGTGTGTGTGTGTGTGTGTGTGTGTGTGTGTGTGTGTGCGTATGTGCTGTGCAATGTATGCCGATGATGTCAACAAAGAGAAATACATTATAGTGGTTATTATCCATCTATTAACTCATTAATTTGATCACAGTCTGACATCTGAGCAGTATACAGACAAATTGGCTATTTGTGTGTATGTGTGTGTGTGTGTGTGTGTGTGTGTGTGTGTGTGTGTGTGTGTGTGTGTGTGTGTGTGTGTGTGTGTGTGTGTAAGTACCAGGGGCTTGTAAAACTTTATTGATTGCAAGGGTGGCGGAGGTCACGTGTCTGTCTCATACTGCATGTGTAACTTCTCATAGTCCAAATGGTAAGATGATGAAATCAGCAAGAAAGGAGAGGAGTATTCTAGAAATCAATTTATCCTCAAGTCTTGGTGAGTACCTTCATGTGGTAGATCCTGTTTTCACAAAATCGCACCAAGACAACATTGCTACATAGACTGTATCTTACATAGCATATATTATGGAAGGAGACAGGTTAAAAAAAAAAAGACAGCTGTGTGCACTAGTTCCAGGATAAAAAAGTGCTCAGTCCTGGCATGTGTACTGGTACTAGCACTGGAAAAATGAGAGTGCAGAATCCAAGACATGGAAATATTCCTAGAATGAGGTTAGGCCAGGCTCAGGGGGAGGATGTCCTCCCTGTTTTAGAAGGAAGCAGTAGTCCACTAAAACTGATTACCCAAAAAAGAGCCATAAATATGATACAGAGGACTACTGAGAATCAGGAAGAAATTATGTATTGTCACTATTATGCAAGAAGCACAGAGTTTCCAGATGGAATATATTCCAAAAGATTAAAAGAGAAATTGGAGGAAAGAGAAATACTTGCCCAAGAAAAACTGTTAAATGCTTCAATTGTAAATTTGTGTATATTAATAGAACAGATCCATGACAAACATTACATAGACGAAGAAACATTGGGCCACCTGGGAAAAGAAGTGACAGAGGAAGTGCAAAAATATAAAGAACAAAACCCAGAAATTTTTGAAAGCTATAAAAAAGAAACATGACTAGGGGAAAGAAAAATAGATCAGATATGGTGAGATATTTATGTAAAAGAGGAAACCAAACTATCAATACAAAAACATCAACTCCAAAGATATTTGAAGAGAAATAAGCAAAGGCACCCAGATGTGTAAAATTAAAACAAAGAGGAGCATAAAACAGAGGATTAGCAAGGTAGAGGTTAAACAAACAGAAAATAAAGTTATGGATTACGAAAAAAATTGAAAGATTTATTGTAGAAAATTCAACACAGGTAATGTCATAGCATGATGAGACAATGAGTCCCCAAATTAATGATAAATAGTTCAAGCAAGAGACATCTTAGGAAGAAAAATGGACATGGGAAAGAAAAACATATATGATATGGTACAATATTTATGGAGAAAGCAAAGCTAATCAATTTTAAAAAGAGTACCAAAGATATTTGAAGAGAAATGCAGACAAAGGGAGCTGTATATGGAAAATGTCACAATACAAAAAAAAAAAAAAAAGAAAGAAGAAAACAAAGGGGTAAGGTAGAAAAGAGGATTAATAATGGTGAAATTAAGGAAATAAAAACTGAAGTTATGAATTAACTGCTAAGTAAAGTATTTAGTGTAGAAAATCAACACAGGTAATGTCATCACATGATGGAACAAAGAGCCCCCAAACTGAGGAGAAGCAGGTGGAACGGAAGCCTCTGATGACTTACTACATGATGATGCGCTGGAGCCTTCAGCAGAAAATTGGTACAAAAGCTCTGTTGGAATTGCATATCAAGGTAAAATGCAGGAAATAGTGGTCACTCTGATGCAGGCAATGTTGTGGAGTGATGGGCCAATGAGTTCCCATATAAAGGAGCAGCAGATGAAGAAGGGTGCAGCTTAAGCAGATATCTCATAGTAAGATGTTCTAGAACCTTCTGTAGAATGCCCACAGGACACAGAGAGCAAAGAATGTGCTCTCAGTTTAGAAGAAAATAATATAAGGGAAGAGTTGCTTGATTTAATAGGTAGACATATTAAGACTAATGAACAAAATACATTACAGAAAGTATATAAGACCAAAAATGTTAGAAGTCTGATAAAACAGATGAACACAGTAATCAAGATTATTAACAAAAATTAATGTGTTATAACAGAAGCAAATATGATATATTACTGTGCTGCTAAATTAACAGCAGATAAAGTCATACCACAAAAAAGATAGAGCAAAAAGGGAAAGGAAGTGAGGAAATAAACTGCCATCATAAAAGCATTAAATAGAGAAAACTATAAAGCTGTTAAGACAAAAAGTGTCACTGTTAGAAGAACATGGAAGAGGAAACAGATACAAAAATATTTAGAAAGATAGAAATGGTAAAAGCAATGCACAGTATCAGAACAGACCAGGATCTAACATAGACTATTGCAAATAAAAAAACTAAAGATATGGGCACAGGCAGAAAACTTAGAAGAAGTGCAGGTATATATAATGGGAAAAAATACAACATAAGCAATTCATTGATGACCCATTTTATATAGAACTGAGAAACAAAACAAAAATGAATAAAAACACCTCCAAAAGTAGAAGAAATAAGCACATTTTAGAGGAATATTTATGAAGATCTTGTGAGATGCTGTATGGATAGAAAATTTAAATAAACAGTAAGGAATTCAAATGTAGAGGATATAAAATGGGATGAAGTAATAGCCACAGAAATTGAAACAAAATTAAGAAAAGCTTTTAATTGGAAAACCCCAGGTCTAGATGCAGTACCTAACTTTGTGCATCCTGAGCAGACACCAACCTGGATACAGCAGGAAAAACAATACTCCTCCTTACGAGTGAACTTGTTAGCCATCCTAAAAACTATAGACCAATAATTTGCCTTCTGACAATGTACAAATTATATACTAGAATTGATACAGACAGAGTTATAGTCTTTTAGAAAAAAATCAATTGTGACAATACAACAAAGGGGTGAAAAAAAGAAAGTCATATGGAACAAATGATCATTTGTTGCTAAATACAGCCATAATAGAGACTTGTAAAAGTGTGAAAAATCTTAAGTATGGCATGGATAACTTACAGAAAAGCATTTGACAGCATCCCACATTCATGGATAAAGGGATAATTACAGATGTATAAGATACGCCCTACATTGATCAATTACATTACAGTGATCATGAAAGTGTGGCAATACACTTTGCATTTAAGCAATGAGAAAGGGCACATTATTATCCCAGGGATAAAAATTCAAAGGAGAATATCTCAGGATTATTCTTTGTTACCACTATTGCTTTGTCTTGCCCTTTTTGTCTTGCACTTGACCCATTAAACTTTTTATTTAATGGATTAGGTCATGGATACAATTTAACTCCCAGAAAACAACCTTGCTTAAAGACTTCTCGTCTACTATTTGTGGATGACATTTAACAATATAGCTCATCAGATGAGAAGTTGAAAGCACAACTACAAGTGGTTAAAACTTTCTCGGATGATGTAAGAATGTCATTTGGTCTTTATAAATGTGCAAAAGCAATGTTTAAAGCAAGAATATTGCAGTACCATGAAAATATCAATCTGGGACAGGAATGTGAAATAAAAGAAATTGAGCAGGAGGGAGTATATAAATATCTGGGAATTGATGAAGGATCAGCAATAAAACATGGACAGATGCAAATAAAACTCAGTAAAGAATATATCAGAAGACTAAAACTAATATTGAAAACAGTCCTGACATCTAGGAATAAAGTCCAAGCTATAAACCAATTTGCTCTTCCTATTCTAACTTACAGTTTTGGTATGATTGACAGGTCACAAAAGGTCAGTTGGGCAGGAAAACAGGAAAAATGCTTCCTGCTTATCAAACGATACATAAAAGTCAGTGTATACCAAGATTATCTTCACTATGAAGGAGGTCTTGGCCTCTCAAAATTGAATACATGTATACCTCTGCAGTCATAGGACTGCATACATATCTGCTGACCTTACCAAATCCAAACACAGTGAATGTTTTTAAACACAAGAAAAGGTAGTCTAAGATGACCTCTCTGCTTAGTTTAGCAGAAGTACTCCAGTGTCAGGCTGGAATGGAAATTAAACCAGAAGTAGACAAAAATCAAACAACAACTGAATGTGCCTAAAACCAAAAGAAAGAATATAAGCAGAAGGGACAGATGAGACCAGATGACATAATGGTTAAGGTCTTCCCCTCCCATGCACAAGGTACAAGGGTTGATCCTGACCTCTGAAAAATGCCTTTTAGGGGTTGCATGTTCTCCATGTGTCTCTGTGAGGTTCCTCCCACCTCCAAAAAACATGCTGAGTATTTCCATCTCAAACCCATCAATGAATGGAGCTGTGGACAGCAGCACCAACTTTACATGGCTCCCTATAGGGGAAGAGTTCTATAGACTGACTGCTTTCGGTATCTACTGTGATGTGCAGTATCCTCAAGATAGGAGAACATGGATCACAGATTGAATGCCATGGAAGGGCTAGTCACTTGATGGTGTAAAATATGGCTCTAGGTGATTCAGTCATGCTGATTAATGTTGCCAAATGGGCATGCGCATTTGCCGGTGATAAGTGGGTTAAGTACTGAACCTACATGTTAATGTTGGGAAGGGGTGTATGTTTCCATATTGGCCAGTGTGTGCCTGCCATAAAGCCCAGCAACCCTGTGTCTAGTTGCACAGGATAACTCTCTTGAGTGAAAGCTGCATGTAAAAGCCAATTAACCTACCGAACAGCAACTGAGAATTTCTGCACTAAATATAGGGTTCAATGACAGGAAGCAGCAATGGATGACATGATGATATAGAGGAATCTACAAATGAGACAGACAGAACAGGATATGTGGACTGTCTGGGTCCACATGGGTGAGGCAAAAGGAATAAAGAAGGAGAGGCAATTCTAGACGTCTGTCTGTTTAATGGCTTGATAGTGTAGACACATGGTCTCAGAAAGAGAGACAATCTCAAGATCTCATATAAGAGTGGCCAATATGCAACTCAGGTAGACTTCTTCCTAGTAAGGAAAGGGCACTGGGGAGGAATCAATGATTGCAAAGTCATCCCCAGTGAAACAGTCATCCAACAGCATAAGCCACTGAAATAGCTGGTTGCCACAATCAGCAGCAAGCAGTGGTCAGAAAGGCTCTATGATCAACAGAAACCAGGCTTATAACCTAGATGTTGACCGAAGAAAAAGTACAACAGTTCAAGAAATTACTCCAGGCTCTAGCACTTCAAGTAAAGGAGGAAATAGGTGGAGTTGAAGAAGAATGCCAGTGCCTCAGAACAGCACGCGTGAGGAATACAGAACAGATACATGACCAAGACATGTATGGAAATAAGGTACATAAGGAAAGCTGGTGGTATAATGCAAAAGTCCAGGAAGTCATCAAAAGAAAGAAGAAGTGCAGGAAAAAGTGGAAGATAGAAATAGAAAATATGGACCAAGCTAGGAAGGCATACTGGTTGGCTAACAGAGGTGCTAATACAAAAGAATCAGGGCATAGGAGTTACTCTACCAGCTTCTAGAAAGTGACTCAGTAGGTGGCACAAATAAACTATATCAGGTTGCAATACAAAGAAAGTTAAAGAAGATAATCAGACACTCTTCATAAGGGATGCCAGCAACAACCACCAGTCCACAGGACATCAAAGGCAGATGGAAGGAGTATTTACAGCAGCTTCTGAATGAAGAAGAAAAAAGGCTGCACTGCCTCAGACACAGCCTATGATGAGAGAAGAAGAGGAGCCCATCCTAGAAGAAGGAAGAATAGCACTAAGGAAAGTGAAATCAGGGAAAGCAGCAGACTCAGAAGAGGTCACAACAGAAATGATAAAGATGCTGGGTAAGAAAGGGAGAAATGGTTCCTGAGGGTACTCATAGCAGCGTGGAGAGAAAGGTGTATCCCAGATGACTGGAGAATGAGCATATGCATGCCAGTGTACAAGAACAAAGGAGGCATCCACAACTATGGCAATACAGAGGCATCAAACTCCTGTCTTATTGCATGAAAGTTCTGGACAGGGTGGTTGATAAACAGATATGCAGAGTAGTAGAAAGTAAGGTGGGAGATGAGCAGTTCAGATTCAGATCAGGATGTAGCACAACTGACCCAATGTTTCCAGAGACAGATATCTGAGAAAAAGCTAGAGTTGAGGAAAGACTCCAATTGGTCATTCCTAGACTTGTAAAAAGCATATGACAAGGTCCCAAGAAAGCTGATTTGGGCAGTACTGTGGGGGTTCAAAGTCCCAGAAACATTGGTAGAATTAGTGCAGTCTATGTACAAGGACTCAATGACTCAAGTATAAATATTGGGAATGGGTGTGCATCAGGATTCAACTCTGAGCCCACTGCTGCTCATAGCAGTGATGGACTACATTACCAAACAGGTTGGGGGGACAGACCACCAAAGTTGTTGTATACAGATGATATGGCATTGCAGGAAGACTCTGAGCAAGAACTTCAGCAAAGGATAAGGGAATGGAATGCAAAACTGAAGGCACATGGAATGAAACTAAGCACAGATGAAACAGTAACAATGGAAAGTAGAAGAAGGTAAGAATTGAGATAGAAGAGAAGACAGTGGAACAAATTAACAGCTTTGAGTGTTTAGGAGGAGTGGTTGAGGAGATGGGAAGTCTGAATGCAGAGGTCAGTGCTAGAATCAGAGGGGCTGCAGCCAACTGGCATAGAGTCACAGGTGTAGTGAATGACAGAAAAATGCAAAAGAAGCTGAAAAGTAATGTGTACAAGACAGTGGTGTGGTCAGTACTACTGTATGGTACAGAAACCTGGGCAGTAAAGGCAGAGCAGATGAGGAAGCTAGAGGTGATGGAAATGAAGTGCCTGAGAAGGGTGGTAGGATGCACACTGTGATACAAATGAACAAATTAGGACATTGGAGCAGAAGCCAAAGTAGCTCCAATTGCAGAAAAGATCAAATAGAATAGATTACGGTGGTTCAGACACATGTACTGAAAAGCAGTAGATAATCTGGAGAAGAAGATTTGGGACAGACAGGAAGAAGAGAGAGGAAATTAGGGTGTCTGGGAAAGAGGTGGATGGATTGTGTGAGAGAAGATCTGCAGCAATCAGGCATGAGTGTTGAATAAGGTGGGAGTTAAGGACGTACGAGTTGAAACCAAAAGGTGAAAAGTTAATAATGGCAGCCCAGGATAGTGGACTATTTATAATGACCAGTGAACATGTTTGAGAAACAGACAAATGTAGGTTCTGTAAAACAGAATTGGAAACAGTCTCACATCTTCTTGCTGGGTGTGATACACTTATGGCAGAGGACCTGTATGCTGAAAGGCATAATAATGTGGCTAGACTGTTGCACTTGGGACTCTTCAAACCATACAGTATAGAAGTAGCTGAGAAACTTTGGAAAACATAAATCATAAAGACATTGCAGAGAATGGTGGTGTACATCACATGGGATCACCAATTATCAACAGTTCAATAATAGATGGATGAAAACTAGATATAGTAATCCATGAAAAAAAGAAAAAAGTAAGCATTGATCACTGAAATCGCTACACCCAGTGACTACAGTGTATTATGTACAGGAGATACAAAGTCATAAAATATCAGAATTTGCAGTCAGAAACAGGAGCAGTATGGAAGAAAGGCACCCAGACAGCTCCAATAATACAATAATAGTAAGAGCAATAAGTTTAAAAAAAAAAAGGAACCTATAGTCGTATTCAGATATGCTACCAATAGTTGCTCCATACGACTCACAGAAGGAGTCATTTCTAGACACTTTTGTTTAACATCAAAGATTGAAACAACATTAACTTTATCAACTTTAATTATACCATAACTTAGGAATGGGGTCATTCCCATCATTATATTAGAAAGCCAAAGGACTTGGAGAAATTAAATCGAGTGAAGCAAGGATAAATTATTGAGGTACAGCTATGTAGGTTTCCATCTGAAAGCATCACGAGGGTCCTAAGTTTATAAGTTCTGACCTCAAAGGCAAATTTATATATTATATATATTATTCCCCTCATCCCCCAAGGTGTGAATTTATGCATACACAAATCTTCAGTGTTATGGTTTTAGACTCAATGCTTTGGTTTTAGATGGTTCCCTACTATGGCTCTGAAAGGAAAGGGGTTGTGATGTATGCACACTGTGGGGATTATCTATATGGTGTTTTGCAGGCACAATCTCAAGGTAAAATGCAATGGTGAATATCAATTTTCCTACAATCACAGTTGAACATTACCTGCTTATTCATACTTCAGCCAATAAGCATCAACCACCAATACTTAACTGGAAGGGAGGGGTTGAGCATGCTAGTAAAAGAAGATCTAATTGAAAGCAATCTAACTAGATAGTGGACTACTTATACTGACCACTGAACATGTGGGAGAAACAGAGCACTGTGCCATAGTGTGGCAGCTGTCGACTTGTGACCCATGTGCAATGTTTCTTGTGTCTGTGTCAACAGCACAGTGTGTGCCCATTGTACTGCACAACCAGCACCCATAGTAACCAGCCCTACTGTTGGTGTGGCTATGCAACAATGCAAAGACACTCACATAGCAGGCCAGTGATTCAGCCAGCCTGTTTCCTGTACTTTACTTTGAACCACTCCCTACAACAGGCATATGAGCCATCTTGTCTATTGCATGCACCATGCATGTTTCCAACCTCTCACAATGGCAATCTGTCCTGCCTTTTGCCTGTGCTTCTGCTGTTGTACCACACACACACACATTTTGTGTGCACCCCCCACAGGATTACAAACTGTTCTGCCTTTTACCTGTGGCCTTTCTGCTGTGGTGCCCCACACATATTCTTTTTATTCCCCTGGTATGACCATTGTAGTGTTACCACACAGAATGGTCCACTGGTATTTTAGATATATATGTAGCATCATTACTTCTTGTAGCAGTCACTGCACTGTGGTGTGGAGTACCCATAAATCTGTCTTATATCACTGTGTATATATTGTTGTTTCAAATATTGTTTGGTCTTCTGTACAGTTTGTTTCTTGCTGTAATAAGGTTTCTTTTAAATTGGCAGTCATAGTTCTTATTATGCTATAGAGAGACTTATGGCACACTTATCTTGCATATTAAGTAACTCAGTGTGATTGGCTCTGAATTTTGCCTATAATGATTTCTGTTATCAAGTGTAATTTGTAATATGTGGCCCAGTTCAGGTTGTGTATAAACATTTTGATCTATTAAAAGAGCCCAACCATTGAACCTGGTTGTGCACCTAAAGATATGAAACTCACTAATGGGCCTTATACTACCCAGCAACCTATCCTGGGCTACACTGGAGATGTATGTCACACAGTGTATGCTCACTTATGATGCCTGGCAGTGCTTCTGCCACTGTCACCCATGCTTCTGACCACATGCCTTGCACTACATACATAGACACTATGCTGATGTAGTGCTGCTTGTTGATTCACATTACTTGTACTCTGTGATTTAAGGCACTGTGCCACAGCTATCATTTTCATTCATGGATTTTGCCAACTGAGTTTGCATTGCCTCAGCAAGATCAGACTTTGGCAGGGCTCCAACCTGGTGTAACAGGGAGACAGAATTATTTTTGCACCTGATGCTTATGTATCACAGGCAGTGCCTGTTGGGGGAGTGGGACAGCTATGACGATCACATGTACAAAGTAGATGTCTAGCATGCCCTTGCCAAAGTGATCAGTGATACCCCAGGTATCACCCACCCAACATGGCAAGCAGTGAAGAAGTAAATATAGTGAGCCATGAAAGCACCACCCAGAGTGTCTCCCAATGGGGTGTAGAATTTAGGAAGTGACAGTCATCGTTCTGTAGTAAGATGTCATTTTTGCTTTCTACAGTGGGCCAAATGTATAGGTATACCTTATTTCTGCTGTCAAAGGTAGGCTGTGCTCAGTAATTTGTTACTTCTGTTTTGAACTAGAGTGAGAGACTGCAGCAAATCTGCTAGCCTGCTAGAGGTAGACCAATCTCTCCAGGTGATGGAGTAAGTGTACTGTATTACTGCCATAGCTGTGTCTGTGTTGAACCTACTTACCACTGCACTGATATTTTCTTTGTCTGCATTGTATTGCTCCAATATGGCCTAATTGTTCTCTTGGCTTTGGAGAGTGCTATTTGTCATGCATCTGTACTGTGATATTGCAGTGCACTGTGACACTCATTTCTGCAACTGCCATGAGTATTACAACTCTACTGAAAACATTTACTATTGCACTGTCATTTTGTTTACATTTTCTATTAAAACATTGCTTTCTTATTCTTTGCCTATATATGATAGCTAGATTGCAAACTTCAATAAAGTAGAATCATTGCATTTATTTAAAGAACAAGTTTGTCAATCAAAATATTTAAGGAAGACTCATTCAGACTGCTTTGAAAGGAGTCTGACAAAGATTTGGCTAAATGATTCAAAATGAGGCAAATTAAGTTGTTTAGTTTTACTCAGATAATGGCTCAGTGGTCTTAACTGGATCTTGTTCTTGACTGGATCTTGATTTATTTTGTTAACTGCATGTAACCTGCTGGACATTGAAGTGCACATTTCAGTTTCTCCATGCAGACTGATGGAGGTCATCTTCTAGACTGAGGACTAGGGGACTCACTGGTGGCCTCTGGTGCTTCTTATCCTATGGGTGGCATAAGTTCCTCATTGAATAGTGGTTTCAATCTTTTCAATTTCTCCAAATCTTTTGAGTTTCTAATACCATGACAGGAATGGACCCCATTCCTAAGTCAAAGTGTGATTAAAGTTCATGAAATTAGTATTGTTTCAATCTTTGATGTCAGCCAAAAGTGGTCTTTGCAGCACCCGCAATGTGCCCAGTAATGACTCCTTCTGCAATTCACATGGAGTTACATGTATCAGTAACATATCTAAATACGATTGTAGATTCTTTTTTATAAGAGCTGTTGCTCCTACTACTATTGGAACTTTCTGGGTATCTTTCCTCCACATTACTCTCATTTCTGCCTGCAAATCCTGATATTTTATGACGTTATGTCTCTCTGTATGCAAGACACTGTAGTCACTAGGTGTGGCGATTTCAATGATCAATGCTACTTTTGTCTTCTTTATTTGGATCACTATATCCGATTTTCTAGCATCTATCTTTTGGATTGTTAGTAATGGACGATCCCCTGTGATGTAGACTTCTTCCTTTTTTATGATGTTTCGTGGCTCATATTTCCAGTGTTTTTACGCCACTTCAATACTATAATGTTGCACAATCCCCAGTGCAATAGTCTTGCCACATTATTATGCCTTTCTGTATACAGTCATTCTGCCATTAGTACGTCACAATCAGCAATGAGGTGTGCAACCGCTTCCAATTCAGTTTTATAAAACCTACATTTGTCTGTTTCTCCCACATGCTCAATGGACTTTGTAAACCAACATATACGCATCCCACTATCTTAGGTAGCCAATATTAACCTTTCATCTCTTGGTTTGAATTCTCCTCTCCTCAACCATTTTTGCATTTGTTCTTGATCAACATGTGGTTCTTCCAGAAGTTTTCTATACTTGCAACTATATTTATGCATTTTCCACATTTCTTGCCTTCTCATCTGGTTCTTCACCTTATATTCTTTCTTTTGTTTTTTTCCACATTCAGTTGCTACCTTGTTTTTATCTACTTCTGGTTTGATTTCCACTCTTCTTGATGCTGATATGCTTCTGCTAGATTAAGCAGAGAAGTCATCTTAGATTTATTCTCTTCATGTTTCAAAACTTTCACTACATTTGGGTCTTTTGAGGTCAGCAGATATGTGTGGAATCCCATGATTGCAGATCTATACATATAATCAATTTCAAGGAGACCCATCCCTCCTTCAGAACGGGGAATATATAATCTTGGTATGCACTTATTTTTGTAAATCATTTGGTGAGCATGAAGTATCCTTCATGTTTTCCTATCTAACTTATCCAATACATTTTGGGGCCAGTCAATCACTCCAAAACTGTAAGTTAGGACAGGAAGAGCAAATTGGTTTATAGCTTGGATTTTGTTTCTAGATGTCAGTGCTGTTTTCAGGATTAATTTAAGTCTTCTGAAATATTCCTTACTAAGTTTTATTTGCATTTGTTCGTGTTTTATTGTTGACCCTTCATTAATTCCCAAATATTTATGCATGCCTTCTTGCTCAAGTTCTTTTATATCACATTCTTGTCGCAAACTGATGTTTCCCTGGTGCTGCAGTTTTCCTGCTTTAAAGGTTGCTTTTGCACATTTATCAAGACCAAATGACATTCTTATACCATCTGAAAAAGTTTTGATAACTTGCAGTTGTGCTTTTAGCTCCTCATCTAATGAGCTATACAGCTTTAAATCATCAACAAAGAGAAGATGAGAAGTCTTTACACTTTGTTGTTTTCTAGGAGCCAAATTATAACTATGGCTTAAGCTGTTAAATAGATAGCTTAATGGGTTCAGGGCAAGGTAGAATAGCAGCGGTGAAAAATATTCACCCTGGAATATAATCCTTTAAATTTTTATCCCTGGGATAATAATTTGACCTTTATCATGACTTAATTGCAAAGTCTGCCACTGTTTCATGGACACTGTAATGTAGTCGATCAGTGTAGGGTGTATCTTATACATTTTAAGCACTCTTTTATCCATGAATGTGGAATAATATCAAATGTTTTTTTGTAGTCAATCCATGCTATACTTAGATTCTTCCCCTTTTTACAGTTCTCCACTATGACTTTATTTAACAACAAATGATCCTTTGTTCCATGTGACTTTACTTTGTTGCTCTTTTGTTCTTCTGCCATAATTGAGTTTTCTTCTAAATGGCTATAAACTCTGTCGGCATTAATGCCCATGTGGAGTTTATATGTCATTAGGAGGCAAGTTGTTGGTCTACAATTTTTAGGGTAGGTTGCAGGTTCACTCTTAAGTAGGAGCATTGTTTACCTGTTGTTAGCCAGGTTGGTGTCTGTTTAGGATGCGCATATAAATAGTTCTTACTCATGGCTAAATCTTCTTGGAAAGAAGTTAATACTTTCAGCCAAAAGTTAGATACTGCATCTGGGCTTGGGGTTTTCTAGTTAGGGGCTTTTCCTAACTTTGTTTCAATCTCTCTTGCCATTACTTCATCCCATTTCATATCCTTTTCTTTTAACCTTCTTATTCTTTCTTTAACCTCTATCCATTTACCATCTTTATTTTCCACAGGATCATCATAGATACTTCTCCAAAATGTATCAGTTTCTTCTTTTTTGGGGTGGTCTTTCAATGCTTTTTACCTTGTTTCCCAATTCTCTATAAAAATGTTTTGGGTCATCAATAAATTGCTTATTTTGTACTTTTCCTTTATATTTATCTTCATAGCTGAAATGTTTAGTTTGTCATTTATGGTAGTACATGATAGATCCTGGTCTGTTCTAATATTGCGAATTGCTTTAATCACATCTATCTTTCTTAGTATTTTTGTTTATCTGTTCTCTCTTCTATAGTCTTCTAACAGTGACACTTCTTGTCTTAATAGTTTTCTCTATTTGATATTTCCATGATGGTATTCGATTTCTGCCCTTCCTTTCTCTCACTACCCTGTGTTCTTGTGGTAGAACTTTATCAGTTATTAATTTAGCTACACAGTAATATATCCTGTTTACTTCTGATTGTATCACATGGATCTCTATGAACAGTCCTAATTACTGTGTTCATTTGTTTTATCAGACTTGTGAAATTTTGTGTTTTATTAACCTTCTGCAGTCTATTTCTTTCATTGATCTTCATATATCTGTCTATGTCTATTAAATCAAGCAACTCTTCGCTTAGCTCATTTTCTTCCAAACTGAGTGCACATCCCTTGTTTTCCAATTCCTGAAGGCATTCTATATAGAAGATGCTATAGCATCTTCCTGTGGCACATTCTCTTTAATTTCATCTTGTGTCATCCGTTGCTCTGTCATATGGGAACTCACTGGCTCATCACTCCTCAACATTGACTGCATCAGAGTTTCCACAGTTTCCTATTCCTTTCCTTGCTGCCTGGCTTCAAGTGAATGTTTATACTGGTTTACTGTGGAAGGCTCCAAATTATCTTCATATGGCACCTGACCAATTGCTTCCTGTTCCACTGGTTTCCCCTTAATTTGGATAGCCATTACTTTATCCTGTTGTGGTGCTTTCTGAATTAGATTTTCTACACTGAATCCTTCACTTTGAAGGTGCTCCATAACCTCAGTTTCTATTTCTTTAACTTCTCCATTACTAGTCTCCTTTTCTACTTTCCCTCTTTGTCTTCTTATTTTTTGTATTGTAAAGTTTTTCCAGATTCCTTTGCCTGTATTTCTCTTCAAATCTCTTTGGTGCTGCTCTTTTTGTATTGGTTAGTTTTGCTTTCTCATTTGCATAAATATTACACCATATTAAATTTATTTTTCTTTCCCATGTCCATATTTCTTCTTCAGATGTTTCCTGATCTTCTGGGTTCTCCCGACTTTGGGGACTCACTCCATTCTACTGTGCTGTAACCTGTGTTAGACCTTCTACACCAAATCCTTCACTTTGCAGGCACTCCATAACTTCAACTTCTATTTTTTTAGCTTCTACTGATCTTCTTTTCTATGTTCCATCTTTGTGATATTATTTTTTTATTGTAAAATTTTCCATATCCAGATGTCTTTGCCTGTATTTCTCTTCAAATATCTTTGGGGTTGCCGTCTTTACATTGTTTAATTTGGCTTTCTCATTGGCATAAATATTGCTCCATATCAAATCTCTCTTTCTTTCCCATGTCCGTATTTCTTTTTTATATTTTTCAAATATCTCTTGGTTTTGTTTTTTATATTTTTGCACTTCCTCAGATACTTTTTTCTCTAAACGGATCAAGGTATCTTGATCTATATACTGTTTTTCACAAATCTGTTGTATTAATGAATACAATTTTTTATATGAAGCTTCTAACAGTTTTTCTTCCGGAAGTATTTTTCTTTCCTCTAATTTCTCTCAATCATTTTGTATATCTTGTATCTGGAAATTCTGGGCTTTTTGCATAAAAGTAACAATGCATAGTTTCTTTCTTATCCTTAGTAGTCCACTCTATTGTCTTTATGGCTCTTCTTTGGCCTATCCGTTTTTGTGATTTTTGTGGACTGGTACTTCCTTCTCCAACAGGGGAGCCATACTCCCCTGTGCCTGGCCCGGCCTCATTGTAGTAATATTTCTGTATTTTGAGGATTCTACACTGCCATCTTTTCCAGTCCTGGCACAAGTGAGCCTACCAGGATCGGGCTCTTTTTTATCCTGGGTCTTGTGCACTCAGCTATCTTTTTTAGTTTTTGACCTACTTCTGTCCATGACATATGCTATATAAATACAGTCTATATATCAGTGTTGCCTTGGTGAGATTTTGTAAAAACAGGGTCCACCTCGTGAAGGTACTCGCCAAGACTTGAGGATGAATTCAGTTTCAGCACTACTACACTCCTTTGCTTGCTGACTTTTCATCTCTCCATTTGGACCCTGTATGGTGGTCCTCCTGGATCAGCCAATGTGATGTTAGATGGCTGGTAAGGACAGAAATAGACTGGCATCTAACGTCCACATTGGCAGTCTGGGGCAACTCCTCATGAGACAAATAAAAATGCATTGTTACCTAGGGTCACTAGTACTGGAGTCTACTTCTAACATCAGCCATGGATGCAAATTAATTTGGGGCAGATTCCCCTCTGGAGCAACTTGGTGGTGGGTGCTCAACTCACCATACCCCATTCATGGTGTTTCCTTCCCTTGTATGTCACTTGCCTTCCACTGTTAATATTCAAATCCCCCATTGTGAGTTTTCTGTCTTCTGTCTGTCTGCATAATCCCACTGTGCCTCTTTTTGTTTCACTAATTTCCCTATTAGTCTTTGTATGCAATATATGTCTGCCTCCCCTACAGCCATTCTTATAACCCTGTTATCTACTTAACATGTTCCCAAGCTTACTTCCTCCTCTAACCTTCCTCTCATGAAAATACAAATAAGGACACCTCCCTACACAGAAAAATAAATAAATAAATACATAAATAAATAAATAAATAAATAAATAAATAAATAAATAAAAATAGCCACCTTCCCCAGCCCGATACCACTCTTCCCTTTCCCTTGTCCTTCTCTGTGTTATTCTGCTTACTCTTCCCCATTTCTGACTGTCCTCTGTCTTCTTCCCATATATAAAATAAATAGAAATGGCAGCTGTGTGTTCTTCCCATGAATTGGCTCCCAGCTGTGCTCATGTTGCTCATGTTTGAATGCACAGTGATGAGTGCATGCAACTTGGATGTCACTGCCCCTCTAGTCATGTGACCACCTATAGCATGATCCAGTTACTTGGACTATGACCCTCATTTTTGTGACTGTGCTGCTTCATCATGCAATAAATAATTAGTCACTCCCAGGTTATTTTGCCATTTCTGCAAGCTTAATCTTCTCCAAATCATGTTATGCTGTATTAAATCCACTATTTATCACAGCATGGCACAGCTGACAGAATTTAAGTTTGCTCATGTTTTAATAACTCTTTGGCTTCTGTGAGAGAAGTATAAGAGGAAGCCAGTGTGTGCATCTTTTAATAACCAGTTTACTTCTGTGAAAGAATTCTGATAGAAAGTTTGTATGTGCATACTTAAACTGTTTTACTTCTTTTAGAAAAGTCTGATAGAATTTAATTATGTACATCTTTTAATAACAATTGTTGTTCGGCAAGAGAAGCCTAATAGAAAGACAGCGTGTACATCTTTTAATAATTCTTTCAGTTCTATATGAAAAGTCTGCAGAAAGCAAGCCAATGCAGGCACCATTTTGTTCTCCTATGCAGTGGGCCTTGCTCAAGAATAACTTTTCCTACATCCCGCAACAACAAGATAAGGCTTGTCTTTGTACTATCATGTTTTATTTGTCTAGCTGCACTGTTTTTTTTTATCTAAGTGTATTACTTATTGTGATGCTTATTGATTAAATTTAATTGTTTTGCATAACGAGCAGTGGTACACAGTGTGGGGCTGATTCAGAGACACAGGTAGTAGGACAGAGCAAGAATGCCAAATAGCACAGTCAGCATCTTCTTCCAATGGCCGTCTATCAAGCATATAAATATGGCCAGATGATATGTGACCATTAGTATAGATTTCATCTTTAAAATTGTGGAGTACAGGGAGACAATGTGTGTTATGACATTGGGGTAGCTACAGGATTAGATGAATGCATATATGTTACAGGCTTGCCTCACAGCCAATTGCAGTGACAGGGTGTATCATCACCCTCTGCATTGCTGAGGACCTACCTGACTGCACTTAAGATACCATTACTTCCATGTTATGGACATTGTGAACCACTACCTTGTGGACAGAGACACCATTCTGAAGCTAACTTTTATGTGCTGATGTCACATGTAGGCTCACGGGATGTGTGACATATCAATACCTGTGCATACCAAACTATATGTAAATTTGACTATGCTTGCTATAGGGTCTTACCAGTGATCAACAGAGGACAGTGAAAGTAGTTCATTATGTTTCTTTGTGGATGCTGCACCAGTTCCTCTGTATCATGCTGCAACATCTGGAGGATCATATATCGTTCCCATGTACTGCATTGGAGAGAAAAAACACTATGCAGGCATTTCATTCCTTAGGGGAACTGGGGGCCATTGATTGCACCCACATTGCTATCAATACCTCACCTGGTCAAGAGACATGAAGGCACATCAACTGGAAGGGGTTTCACTCCATCAACCTCTGGGTGACCTGCAATATACAGGGTATAACATGCAATACATCATTGCATCAGCTGGATAGTGCCCTCGGTCCACACATCTGGCATATATGTGACCTATATTAGTGATTTATGTGTAGTGGCTTCCCTCAGGGACATCTCATTGTTAATATCAGATATTCCATGATACCAATATGAAGCTTACAGTCTCTAGCAGATTATGTCTACAACTTCACACTGGCAGAGACCTGCTGAACATGTGACCAAAGTGCTGTAGGTCCAAATCCACTACCTAGATGGTTCCATTGGTGGGCTGCAGTCTGCAGTGGACACTTGCAACAAGATATTTTCCATCTGTGTCACACTGCACAACATGCTACTGCACAGATAGACACAGTAGGATATAGCAATTGGAGGACAGGATATACTAGGCACAACAGTGGAAGAGGATCCTGATGAGGAGTTAAAGGATATGGCTGCAGGGGATGACTATGCATGGCAGAGGCAGGTGCAATACATCATGGCACTGGATAAGAGTAAAGCATCTGGCCTACATCCATGGACCAGATTAGACATTAACAGAAGCAGTGATGCACACAATACTATATCTAGGCTATTATATACAGTACATGGACTGGAATAGTTGAGTAGAAGAGTCAAACTACCCTGGTATGTGCACTGATGGCAGGGCTGAGTTATTATCAAATGCACAGTTGGGGTCCTGTGGAAGCCCGCAATTATATGGTTAGCAATGGGCATTATGCTTGGGCTACAGGCGTGGTTGTATGTTTGTGCAGGTATCATGGCCTGGTAACTGTGGGGGAGATTGTGACACTATGCAGAGATGAATGGTGCTTCCTGTGTGTTACACTTTAGACATGCAGATAGCTTGCTATTTAAAAGATAAGTGCATGCACACAACCCATGAAGATTCTGCTGTGCTGTGCATGCCAGGCTGTGACAGATGCTGCATGTCCTTAGAAGGTACTTGCACTTGCCATGGATGACCCTGTCCATGGGGGCATCCCCTCCGAGGAAGGGCAGAGGCACAGACAACAGCTAGATCAGATGATGGTGATATACATGTGGATATCAGGTTGTGCCATGCTGATGACTTTTATCTACATGACATGTGTGGAATGTCCACAGTGTGCAACAACACCCGCAACATTGATATCAAGTGTGAAGGATTTGGCTGTAAATGGCCTGCCTGTTATGAGTGGTGTTTTCCTATTGGATACAGATGATGGTGACCAAGTGACCAGCAGCAGCCCTGGCATGCAGCAACTGATATGCTCCTGGAGGGTATGGAAACCTGCTAGAGCATTGCCAACATACTACCAATGTATGCAACACCCA
>NC_056731.1:1252492533-1252502533 GCF_019279795.1 Protopterus annectens
ACCTGCGATGTGGGCCATACACAAGTTATCCATTGTGGACTTACATGCCATAACTGTGTAGTTGCCTTGGTGGCCATCTTTAGTACAAGTTGAAAATGGCCATGGTTCACACCTTGGCAGGGGTGATACACATATCATGTCCCTGGGAACATTCTGCTACCTTGACAGCCAGTGCCCCCTTGGCCTCACATTCATATGGTGTATTAATACCCTGAGAACATCTAAGAAGTGTCTTGCATGTGGGCTATGAGACCAGTGTAAATATTCCATAGGCCTCCACAGACCATAGCAATCTGCCTTTTGTAGGCCATATCTGCTTACAGCACATTATATTGACCCTATTAGCTATTGTCTATTCCAGGGTTTGTGTTCACCACTTTCCTAGCAATGGTGCTTCAGGCATACCTCTGGCAATCATAGGCACATGTACCACATAGGTGCCATGTATGCCTACAACATACACCTATAAATATGTTTTTGCCTTCACTCTATTGCTTGTATAGTACATTTGCTTTGCCTTAACAGATCTAAATTCATTTCCCTCCTACAAGCCATTTACTTGGCATGGTATTGAGCACAGTGGTGATAACTGCTTAGTACTGCTTTTCTCCATATCCCTACCCTTTACTTGTGATTTATTTGATTTATTTCTCATTTCTTATTTTGCTTCTTTCCATGTATGTTCTCAATTTATGTAATGTCTTCTGTGGCCATGGTTGGAGCAAAGGTTGAGGACAGCACCCCAGTGCATGGGTGTCACCATCACCTGCTGGGAACCAGAGGCCTTTTGGGAAGCCTTTGTTTTGGGTGACAGAGGTTTTCTTGCAGGGGGAGACCTCCAGGTCTCATTGTTGCCCTCTGATGTAACATTTTCCCTAGGGGTTGTAGGCTTCTGAACTTGTAGCCAGCATGCGAGTTGCATGTTGGGTTACCTGCCAGGAAGTATAGGACCTGGCAATGCCTCTTGTGGGCAACAAGCTGGACACCCAGTTTGACAATCTGGAGCACCACCTTGTGTGACTTGCAGACTTATACGACTGCCTGGCCCTGATCAGTGAACCACCAGTGCCTGGCTTTAGCCATGATAGTGTTCACGGTAATGAATGACTTTTGGCTAGGTGGGATGCTGTGCAGTTTGGCAGTGAGCCACTTGCCTACCCTACTCCCATTATGATGTTCTCCATCCCTGTATTTCCATTTCCTACCCTGTTTGGTGACTAATATGCCTACTCTCTACTTGTCTTCATCTTGTTTGTCTGTGAGTCTCCTGTGTCTTCCCCACCCATATGTGATAGCACTTCCTCTGTCAGTCTTCATCTGTGATATGTGAACATTTTGTAAACTGAATGAAGAAAGTCCAATAAGACACCAATCATAATAAAAACACAACAAAACAAAAACACATTTCAGCTAGTGAGCAATACTTTTAAATATCTTTAATAAAAACAGTAAGTTCTTTCATATTTACCATTAAAACAGCCATGTTTTAACATTTAGGACAAAGCACTTATTGTTCTTTATTAAGGATATTTAAAAGAATTGCTCATTGTCGGACCGTATTTTTTTATTTTATATATATGTATGTATGTATGTTTGTTTCTCGAGCCTGCTATTTTCACTGTACCATCCTTCATACCTACATATTCGGAATTACTAGAGTTCATAAAACTTATCAAAACCAATTTGACACTTGTATGAAGATTTCATAATCATTTTTAATGAAGAGTAATTAGCTAATAAAGACAAAAAATGTAGTTGTTTTTCTTTGACTATGGTATAAGTGCTGAAATAACTAACTTTCATGTGTGTCTCTGTGAAGGGGCACCTCTCTTCAAAACCAAAATTGGGTGCTGTCAGAAATAGAAGTAATATGTTTTCAAGGAAAAGGTTTATATTCATAGATTTCAAATGCACATATGTGGGCGCTAATGTTTGCATTAAAACAGGGTAATGGATTTCAAAAACTTCAAAGTGGGAGGGATATAATACAGAGATTTCTAGTTTCTGCAGAACTGCTTGTATTGGCTAGGAAGCTTTTAGCAGAGTATCCAAAGGAGCAAATTTAGCAACAAGCCTCATAGACACACAGGGACAACTATGTAGTATAAAATTCTTCTTTTTAGTTAACTAATCAAAAAAGGTCTTTAATCACAGAAATTATATCCTTGATATTTTTGCAGTGTCTCACACCATTCAATTAAGAAATCCTTGGACAGCAACTTTTTGCATTTATTGTAGAGTTTTTTGATGCTGGATGTCCACTATGGTGGCTTGTTTTTGCTTGGGGCTCTGGTTTGATTCTTTCTGGTACAGCCAAGTTTATACACTTATGCAAGTGATTGAACAGGGCTTTAATGTAAACTTCGGCGTAGTTACCAGTTTCAACTTGGGGTGAGGCTTGGAATGCATTTGTACTTTATACCTTCACCTAGGAGGGTATAGTTTGCCTTGGTGAAGTTTTTTAGTCTGATTCCACCCTTGTGAGTTCTGGTGTTAGTGTCATTTCTAAGGTGACTGATTTGTGGTCAGTCTTAGCTAATGAGGGTCCAACAGCTGCAGCAGTACACCTTTTTGACATGTTGGTAAGGAACAGCTCGAGAATGTTTGCTCCTCTTGTCGGGGTATGGCCAATTTGTTCTAGGGCATTTGAATTCACAAAGTCAAGGAACTTTTGGGCTAGCAAATTTGGGCTAGAGTAGATTTTCCAGTTAATGATGGGATAATTGAAATCCCCCATAGCCAGTGTGTTTGATACAATTTGGATTGTCTTCAGTTTGGTTAAGTAGGCTTCATGGGTGTCATGACCCATGGAGGGGAACCTATAACTGTATATTACTTGAATGGGTGTCTTACCCACCATAACCTGGACTTGGAGTAACTCCATGGAGTTATCCAGTGTAACTAGATGGGAGGTGAATTTATCTCTAGTATAGATTGAAACACTGCCTCCTTTGGTTGCCACACATTCATTTTACAGTCTAAAGGTGTGGAAGGCATTGTAGCCTTGCAGGTCTTGGGTACTCTCTGAGGCCTTAAACCAGGTTTCTGTGACTGCACAGACATCTACATCTTCTAGTGATTGAAGTACTTCCAGGGAGTGCAGTTTTTGGTTTAAGCTCCTGGCATTTAGCAGCATGACCCTTATTTTGTTTTGATTGGTTCATTTCACGTCAGTAATGTTGTTTTTGAGACCTTGCCTAAAAAAGGCACTATGGGGAAGGCAAGAGCTTTTGCCAACAGCCAAAAGCCTAGGGGTGCCAGGTGCAAACCATCTCTGGCAAAGTAGAGAGGTTTGTCAACCATGGCTTCCCAGGCAGACAGGAACTGGATCCCCTTTGAATAACAGCAAAAGCTAAGCCAATTATTGAAATCAATCATTTTTTGTTTATAGTGTGGCATCATTCTAGGTGAGGGTAGTATGCTGCTCAAGGCTAGGGACATACCTGCCTGGAACACATACTCAGAGAGCTCAACCATGTCTCTCTTCATAGTCCAGTGAGGTTAATCTAGCTATCTATTTGTCTGTGAATGTAGGGCAGCTGATTGAATGACCAGCTGCAATGACATCCAGAATATTGATATGATAACATTGAAATAACAAACATTGACAAGTTATGAGCATGTACAAAGTTATAACCCAGAGAGGAATGAGCCAAGTACAAGTGTTTTCGCAGGGGCCCCTCACACCCTGATAATTTTAAATACTAAATCAAAGATCACACAATCTAAGAAAGGGAATATTCTTCTACCCAGACTGTCGATCTGACACATCTGTTAACAATCTATTTGCCTCAGGCAAATGATGATAAGCAAACAGATATTAGCATAGCTGGTCATTCAATCAACTGCATGCAACCTATATATCAATATATAGATACAGATATTGATATAGATATAGATATAGATATACATATACATATGGATATAGATATTTCATGAATATCTATTGATTTTCTACACACACACATATATTTAGCTAGACAGATGCACACACACACACACACACACACACACACACACACACACACACACACACACACACACACACACACACACACACACACACACACAAACGCGCACACACACATATATCTATATATATATATATACATAGACATACATATGCACTAATAGGTATAAATATAGATCATGAGACAGACAGAGAGATAATGCATATAATAAAGATGCACTCCTAGCACGAATATTGTATACACAACATAGGTGATACCAATGCAGCATTCACCTTCTCTTGTTTGGATTGCTCTCAATATATTATTGAAGTTCTTATGATATCTTTTATGTTCTGCAGTAATATTTAACACATTGCATGCTAGTAGTAAAATAGAGCAAGCTGCTTTTTCTAGGCTTACTTGTATAGATTGTTTTATACTAAATCACTTTTCCTTTATTTTGTCTCTTTCTCTCTTTTCTCTCTATCTCTCTATCTCTCTTTTTGTCTATCAGGTGGTGTTGGATATCCAAGGCTCATGGCACCGGTGAGAAATCCAAGTGGAGTTGAAGAAGAGACCTATAACACATCCCTGTCCCAGACACATATTGTCATCAAGAGAATCTTCGGTCTGCTGAAAAGCTCTTTCAAGTGTCTGGATAAGTCCAGGAGTGTCCTTTAATATGACCTAGCTACTGCATGCAGGATGTTTACTGCCTGTTGCATTCTGCACAACATGATCATGTGTCAGTCTAGTGGTGAAGGGGCCCATGCTGTCACTGCAGCAGCTATTTCCACTTGAAATATGAGTAATGATGACCAGCTGTCAGCAGTAGTAAGGGACCCCATGCAGCAGGGTCATGTAGGGCATGCAGTTGCTCAGGTAAAGAAGTGTTCAGACCTATGGACCATGGCATTCAGGTTAGTATTTCCTTTGTTGTAAAAAAAAAAAAAAGAAACAAAGAAAGAAAACATTTCTGAATGAATAGACAGCACAAGCATTGTGGTACAGCTATTCTTGAATTCAGAAACTATAAATACAGTGCACACATAGTATACACTTTTCAGTAATCTTCGAATCCAGCCTATACAGTACAATTGATGTATGCAGTAATAGCTGTACAGCATGCTGTGTGGTGCATGGTTTTCTGTCACTGTTCATCTGATTTTCTCTCTCTTCTTAATACACACACATATATATATATATATATATATATATATATATATATATATATATATATATATATATATAAATATGGATCTACGTTGATTCAGCTAATTTGCGTTTCAACGAAACGTAAATTCACGAACTCACACTTAAGTGCATTTTTTCGAAAATGCACTTTCGTGTAAAACCTAAACCATAAAAAAACACACTAAACGCAATTATGCAGGGGGAAAGCCTTCCTGCTCCTCCCCACACCCCCCTTCTTTAATATTCTCACTCCAAGGTCGCACTACAGTGGGGAAAAGGGAATATTCCATTATCCCCACTGTTCCACAATCTCAGCAATAGTTTGTTTAGTTGTACATCAACACGAAACATTGATGTACAACTAAACTAACATGCAAACTGCATGTTTTTATTTCATTTCTCTCTGTTTTTTTTTTAAATTATGTTCTTACATGAAAGTGCATTTTCAAGAAAAATGGACCTACCATGCCTCACAACCCCCTAAAACAAGGTATCCAGACAACACCCATACATAAAGTAGTGGGGGGCAAAGGTCAAGTGACAGGGACATGTTTGACAGTTCACCCCTAAAGACATAGTCAGCTGATAGATCAGCAGCTACTGTAGCAGCATGCATATTCTGATGGGTATGACATCTGATACTGACATGTCTCTTCCCCCTTACTGACCACAACCCACAATGTTTAACACTGAACTTCCAGATAATCAGAATGTCATTTGAAAATGGCCAAAAATAGCATGCAAAACTGTGGACATAACTCATAAATCTCAACAGTGCACAGTATTTGTACCTACCATTTGTGATGCTGTAGTCTCCTCACCTCAGTAATGTCCATCGCAAAGCCTAAGAAAGGGGCCAAGGCCTACATGAAGGCCTTAAATATTGCACTCTGGTGCCATGTCATTGGCTAATGAAAGTGCAGTGCAGCTGCTCTGGATGCAATTAGCAAGTCTGAGCCATGGATTGGTGCACAGGCAATTACCTGTTAATGAGCATTACCTACAAAAGGCAAGCAACTGCCTATGGGAAACGGGTCTTTAACTTGCTTTACCTAGACAGGCTGCAATTTACCAAGCATTTTTCTTGCGGATTTGTTCAAAAAAGGATTACATCAGTCTACCAGATATGTAATACAAGTCCCCATCTAATGGGACACAGATGGGAGGATGCAGTTATGGGGAATATGTATTACAACAGTAGGCCTGTAGTACATCTTTGGGAATGACATGGTGATACTCTGCTGTCCAACAGCCACAGGCATGCCTCTTAACTGTGCCTGCTGTGAATTACATCACAGCTGTGGCCCTCTTGCTCCCTCCTATAATGGTTGGCTCCTGTATGAATTCTACAGAATTATGCGTTAGACATATTGACAGTAAGTAAGGGTAGAGACAGCTGTCATATCACATGATGTACTGTCGTTCAGCTCTCTCAGTCTGTGAATGACACATAGGAATAGTTCAGATATTGAAAAGGTGTCCCTGACTGTCTCTGATGTACTCTAGCTAGGTCACAGTTTAGTCAACCTTCATATGTCATTGCTTGAGAGCTATGGCTAACATACCCGACAACCCCCTACAGCAGGAAGTTTGGTCATAGCCATTATTACTGGGGGGATACAGGCCCAACCTCAGCAACAGAGTGTACATATTGGTCACACAAAGTAAGAGCATGAATAAAGTAACAGATATTACTGTAGCATAACTGTTTTCTGAGGGTTCTGGCATGTGTCAGTCAGATTCTCTATATTGAGAGAACAACCATCAATTACTGGCCAACCACTTGCCAGACATCCACAAGTTTGTGCCAAAAAGACCACATATATCAGGCAGATGTACACATTCTGCAAACATCTGTGTACTGCAGAAGTATGACACCTACAGGGAGGGTATACTACAGCAGGTTTGCATTGCTGTCTGTCATTGTGGCACAGTGATGCTGCTGGACTGTCCTCATATACTTATAATGACATGCAACTATGTGTCTAACAGTGGCTGTATGACATAATAGTGGGACTTTGCCCACAGGGGACACACCACAGCAGATGGCATTGATGATGTGGAGACATACAGCACACTCTGTCACCGCACAAAGGGACATAACTGGTATTGCTACTATGATGGTGATAGTGACATTCATAGCGTGTTAATAGACTGCGAGGTATGGCGTGGGAGGTAACAGTGGATAGTGCAGGCCAATTTGGATGTGCAGGGTCTGTATATAGTGGATATCAATGTTTCTGGTCCTGTGATGTGTTGCCCTCTTGTTGTCTTTCAGAAAGGATGTATCAAAGGAGGCACTTGCCATTTTCAGAGGCTGAAAATAATGTCATCTTGGATGGCCTCAGCCTGCATCACAACATTCTGCTGTCCAGGACTTGTCAGCATCATGATCAACATGCAGCACTGTGGGCTGAATTCATCACAGCAGTCAACCAAGTAGGGGCTTCAGGACAGAACCTATGAGCAGGTCCGACACCAGGCCACAGATATGGTCAATGCTGCATGGCAAAGGGCTGCTGCTGTGGCCAGGGACTGTGCTGCCACTGGTTAAGGGCCTGCAGCAGAGCAACCACTCTCAGCCACAGAGGAATTCCTGGCAAACCTGGGATCAACACCAGCTCCTAAGCATCCATTACCCCATACATTGTGAAGGTGGGTGCCACAACATCCACAGCAGAGGAGCATCCAGGTATGCTTCCTCTGTTCATCAATGTAATACTGTATCAGTCATTGTGGCAGCCTCTGCATATCAGTACATGAGTGTCATGTCTCTCTATATTGGGGGGTGGTCTGGTTTTAATGCACCGTTGTGCACAAAATGTCAGCAATGTAGGCAGTATCACATTAGCTACTGTATATATTGATGTACACACATATTAACCTGTAACTATTTCATATTTGGTATCACTGAAAATACCTCTCCCTCAGGTTTTCATAGGTATGTCAGCTGTGGCCAGAGTCCAAGGTGCTGTACCTGGTAAGTATGATGCTGTTGTTTTATAGATCATACATATATATACCTTAAGAATGTTAATGGATGACATTTTGCCCTAGGCACAACTGTTATGCTTAGCCAGAGTACAATATTTGTATGTTCAATTTCAGAGGGGTTAACTGACATTTATCAAATGGGTAATAACAGTTGTGTATTTGCAGGAGCAGTAACACATTTCCAATTATTTTTGAGAAGGTCTATGCAGTCTACTATACAGGAGGCAATCACTCACAGATGCCTTTTCACACACAATATGGAGATGTTACATACCTGAGGCAGTAATACTAGAATTGGCATAGTATGCTCAAGATGGGTGCACTGGATTTTAGGTGTAGGTCTGTCACATACACTGATACATTGCTTATTGCACAGCTGTACAGTACTGGCAATAATAACCAGATGTAGCTGCAGGGTATGTTATTAAGGGTCTGTCTTGTCTGCGTATGTTGTAGTCTGCTTGTGTGTTGTGCAGTTAGTGTCTTATCGGACTCTGATGATGATGATGATGATGATGATGATGGTGGCTATAGTGAGGCATAGGTGGTGTTGTTGGGGGCTGGATCTGTCCCATGGGTTGGCATCCCACTTCCTCCCCCAATGTCCATACACACAGTCAGTATGCCCACACATACCCAGTCCCCTGCAGCCACAGATATCAGACAGTCAGAGTGTGGCAACATCAAACAGGAAAGTGTGGCAACTATGGCATCAATGAGTTTAGACACTAGCCATAGCCAGAAAGCTGGCAAGGTCCCACACATGCAGCTTGACAGGGGTGCTTGAAGGAGGACTGCTGCCCATCCACCACCTGTCACAGGTGTCACATCATGGGTCACTCGGTGCATGTTTTGGTCCATCATGGAGGTACAGCCACATTCCAAATGCAACACCAGATGGATGTTTAAGATCATGGATGCAGCACAGTCTGACATCAGTGACTCCCTCCACCACATTGGTAATGCCATTGATCATTTCACTGATGTAGTGGACAGATGTTGGGGTGAGACATTATCAGTCCTTAACCGTATGTGTCTGTGCTGTAACATCTGGTGGGATTAGGGTATTGGATACATGGACATAGGTCAGCAAAACCATCTGCTGAGAGTCCACGTGACAATGCACATGCAAGCTCCCATAGTGGCAGTACCTCCAGCACTACAGAACAGGGTGTGCTGTCCACACCATGACATGGCAGGCCATGGGCACTTGGTCCTGGGTGGTCCCATGTGGGACATGGGCCCAGCAGACGCCAGTCACCATCTTCTACTAGCCCCACATCTGAACCTGGGCATGGTTGTGCTAGTGTCATTCCTGGCAGAGCCAGTTCTCATGTTTATGGTCGGAGAAGGTGAGCTGTCCACTCTGCCATGTACGGTCCACAGCTGTCCAACATACACATGTGTAGGGCTAGCATTCAGCTTGCCTGTGTACATGCACATACTCAAACATTACTGTCACATGCAGGTCATTAACAGACACACACGGCACCTCTCCATGCCCCAGATAAGCAGCACCCCTTCCTGACTTACACACATGCTGTCAACTGTTTGACACAGCCTAGGCCTCTGGCACCCCCACACCACACCCTGTGCATGTGATAATACCTGTGCCACATCCCTGCCATCCATACAATTGATGCAGGGGCATGCAAATATGCATCTGATGCACAGAGTGTCTATATTACATTACATGTAGTTTTGTAGTGCGGTAGTGTTATGCCATGATGGTGCTGTATGTTGGCATGTGTCATGAGCACAAATCAACATTTGTGCACCTTTGTTGTATGATGTTCGATTGCTGGTAGTGTTGCAGAATGACAGGTGTCTCACAGAACTGTGTATGTTTCTGTTCCAGGGGT